>NW_026263016.1:300000-477133 GCF_947179515.1 Apodemus sylvaticus
TTTTAAGGAAATCCCGCATTGTGCGAAATTATCTTGTTTTTCCTAAACAACACGTTGTAAGTCGAAAAGCTTTCATGTTGCGTGTATGTCTAAGTGTGTAGCCTCAAAAGAGAAGGCACAGGACAGTTTTCTCTCGAAAGGATATGTAAGAATACCACTTCATAAGGAAATACAGTTTTGCAGAGTAAAGACATATACGTACGCATTGGAAACTCTTTACGAGAAGAAATAACGCATAGTACAAAATTAGCTTGTATCTCCAAAACTACACGTTGTATCTCGAAAAGAATTGTTGTGGCGTGTACGTCTTAACATGTAGCATCTAAAGAGAACCAAAAGGAGAATTTTCTTTCGTCAAAATTTTTCAGAAAATCACGTTTTAAGGAAATCCCGCATCGTGCGAAATTATCTTGTTTTTCCTAAACAACACGTTGTAAGTCGAAAAGCTTTCATGTTGCGTGTATGTCTAAGTGTGTAGCCTCAAAAGAGAAGGCACAGGACAGTTTTCTCTCGAAAGGATATGTAAGAATACCACTTCATAAGGAAATACAGTTTTGCAGAGTAAAGACATATACGTACGCATTGGAAACTCTTTACGAGAAGAAATAACGCATAGTACAAAATTAGCTTGTATCTCCAAAACTACACGTTGTATCTCGAAAAGAATTGTTGTGGCGTGTACGTCTTAACATGTAGCATCTAAAGAGAACCAAAAGGAGAATTTTCTTTCGTCAAAATTTTTCAGAAAATCACGTTTTAAGGAAATCCCGCATCGTGCGAAATTATCTTGTTTTTCCTAAACAACACGTTGTAAGTCGAAAAGCTTTCATGTTGCGTGTATGTCTAAGTGTGTAGCCTCAAAAGAGAAGGCACAGGACAGTTTTCTCTCGAAAGGATATGTAAGAATACCACTTCATAAGGAAATACAGTTTTGCAGAGTAAAGACATATACGTACGCATTGGAAACTCTTTACGAGAAGAAATAACGCATAGTACAAAATTAGCTTGTATCTCCAAAACTACACGTTGTATCTCGAAAAGAATTGTTGTGGCGTGTACGTCTTAACATGTAGCATCTAAAGAGAACCAAAAGGAGAATTTTCTTTCGTCAAAATTTTTCAGAAAATCACGTTTTAAGGAAATCCCGCATCGTGCGAAATTATCTTGTTTTTCCTAAACAACACGTTGTAAGTCGAAAAGCTTTCATGTTGCGTGTATGTCTAAGTGTGTAGCCTCAAAAGAGAAGGCACAGGACAGTTTTCTCTCGAAAGGATATGTAAGAATACCACTTCATAAGGAAATACAGTTTTGCAGAGTAAAGACATATACGTACGCATTGGAAACTCTTTACGAGAAGAAATAACGCATAGTACAAAATTAGCTTGTATCTCCAAAACTACACGTTGTATCTCGAAAAGAATTGTTGTGGCGTGTACGTCTTAACATGTAGCATCTAAAGAGAACCAAAAGGAGAATTTTCTTTCGTCAAAATTTTTCAGAAAATCACGTTTTAAGGAAATCCCGCTTCGTGCGAAATTATCTTGTTTTTCCTAAACAACACGTTGTAAGTCGAAAAGCTTTCATGTTGCGTGTATGTCTAAGTGTGTAGCCTCAAAAGAGAAGGCACAGGACAGTTTTCTCTCGAAAGGATATGTAAGAATACCACTTCATAAGGAAATACAGTTTTGCAGAGTAAAGACATATACGTACGCATTGGAAACTCTTTACGAGAAGAAATAACGCATAGTACAAAATTAGCTTGTATCTCCAAAACTACACGTTGTATCTCGAAAAGAATTGTTGTGGCGTGTACGTCTTAACATGTAGCATCTAAAGAGAACCAAAAGGAGAATTTTCTTTCGTCAAAATTTTTCAGAAAATCACGTTTTAAGGAAATCCCGCTTCGTGCGAAATTATCTTGTTTTTCCTAAACAACACGTTGTAAGTCGAAAAGCTTTCATGTTGCGTGTATGTCTAAGTGTGTAGCCTCAAAAGAGAAGGCACAGGACAGTTTTCTCTCGAAAGGATATGTAAGAATACCACTTCATAAGGAAATACAGTTTTGCAGAGTAAAGACATATACGTACGCATTGGAAACTCTTTACGAGAAGAAATAACGCATAGTACAAAATTAGCTTGTATCTCCAAAACTACACGTTGTATCTCGAAAAGAATTGTTGTGGCGTGTACGTCTTAACATGTAGCATCTAAAGAGAACCAAAAGGAGAATTTTCTTTCGTCAAAATTTTTCAGAAAATCACGTTTTAAGGAAATCCCGCATCGTGCGAAATTATCTTGTTTTTCCTAAACAACACGTTGTAAGTCGAAAAGCTTTCATGTTGCGTGTATGTCTAAGTGTGTAGCCTCAAAAGAGAAGGCACAGGACAGTTTTCTCTCGAAAGGATATGTAAGAATACCACTTCATAAGGAAATACAGTTTTGCAGAGTAAAGACATATACGTACGCATTGGAAACTCTTTACGAGAAGAAATAACGCATAGTACAAAATTAGCTTGTATCTCCAAAACTACACGTTGTATCTCGAAAAGAATTGTTGTGGCGTGTACGTCTTAACATGTAGCATCTAAAGAGAACCAAAAGGAGAATTTTCTTTCGTCAAAATTTTTCAGAAAATCACGTTTTAAGGAAATCCCGCATCGTGCGAAATTATCTTGTTTTTCCTAAACAACACGTTGTAAGTCGAAAAGCTTTCATGTTGCGTGTATGTCTAAGTGTGTAGCCTCAAAAGAGAAGGCACAGGACAGTTTTCTCTCGAAAGGATATGTAAGAATACCACTTCATAAGGAAATACAGTTTTGCAGAGTAAAGACATATACGTACGCATTGGAAACTCTTTACGAGAAGAAATAACGCATAGTACAAAATTAGCTTGTATCTCCAAAACTACACGTTGTATCTCGAAAAGAATTGTTGTGGCGTGTACGTCTTAACATGTAGCATCTAAAGAGAACCAAAAGGAGAATTTTCTTTCGTCAAAATTTTTCAGAAAATCACGTTTTAAGGAAATCCCGCTTCGTGCGAAATTATCTTGTTTTTCCTAAACAACACGTTGTAAGTCGAAAAGCTTTCATGTTGCGTGTATGTCTAAGTGTGTAGCCTCAAAAGAGAAGGCACAGGACAGTTTTCTCTCGAAAGGATATGTAAGAATACCACTTCATAAGGAAATACAGTTTTGCAGAGTAAAGACATATACGTACGCATTGGAAACTCTTTACGAGAAGAAATAACGCATAGTACAAAATTAGCTTGTATCTCCAAAACTACACGTTGTATCTCGAAAAGAATTGTTGTGGCGTGTACGTCTTAACATGTAGCATCTAAAGAGAACCAAAAGGAGAATTTTCTTTCGTCAAAATTTTTCAGAAAATCACGTTTTATGGAAATCCCGCATCGTGCGAAATTATCTTGTTTTTCCTAAACAACACGTTGTAAGTCGAAAAGCTTTCATGTTGCGTGTATGTCTAAGTGTGTAGCCTCAAAAGAGAAGGCACAGGACAGTTTTCTCTCGAAAGGATATGTAAGAATACCACTTCATAAGGAAATACAGTTTTGCAGAGTAAAGACATATACGTACGCATTGGAAACTCTTTACGAGAAGAAATAACGCATAGTACAAAATTAGCTTGTATCTCCAAAACTACACGTTGTATCTCGAAAAGAATTGTTGTGGCGTGTACGTCTTAACATGTAGCATCTAAAGAGAACCAAAAGGAGAATTTTCTTTCGTCAAAATTTTTCAGAAAATCACGTTTTAAGGAAATCCCGCTTCGTGCGAAATTATCTTGTTTTTCCTAAACAACACGTTGTAAGTCGAAAAGCTTTCATGTTGCGTGTATGTCTAAGTGTGTAGCCTCAAAAGAGAAGGCACAGGACAGTTTTCTCTCGAAAGGATATGTAAGAATACCACTTCATAAGGAAATACAGTTTTGCAGAGTAAAGACATATACGTACGCATTGGAAACTCTTTACGAGAAGAAATAACGCATAGTACAAAATTAGCTTGTATCTCCAAAACTACACGTTGTATCTCGAAAAGAATTGTTGTGGCGTGTACGTCTTAACATGTAGCATCTAAAGAGAACCAAAAGGAGAATTTTCTTTCGTCAAAATTTTTCAGAAAATCACGTTTTAAGGAAATCCCGCATCGTGCGAAATTATCTTGTTTTTCCTAAACAACACGTTGTAAGTCGAAAAGCTTTCATGTTGCGTGTATGTCTAAGTGTGTAGCCTCAAAAGAGAAGGCACAGGACAGTTTTCTCTCGAAAGGATATGTAAGAATACCACTTCATAAGGAAATACAGTTTTGCAGAGTAAAGACATATACGTACGCATTGGAAACTCTTTACGAGAAGAAATAACGCATAGTACAAAATTAGTTGTATCTCCAAAACTACACGTTGTATCTCGAAAAGAATTGTTGTGGCGTGTACGTCTTAACATGTAGCATCTAAAGAGAACCAAAAGGAGAATTTTCTTTCGTCAAAATTTTTCAGAAAATCACGTTTTAAGGAAATCCCGCATCGTGCGAAATTATCTTGTTTTTCCTAAACAACACGTTGTAAGTCGAAAAGCTTTCATGTTGCGTGTATGTCTAAGTGTGTAGCCTCAAAAGAGAAGGCACAGGACAGTTTTCTCTCGAAAGGATATGTAAGAATACCACTTCATAAGGAAATACAGTTTTGCAGAGTAAAGACATATACGTACGCATTGGAAACTCTTTACGAGAAGAAATAACGCATAGTACAAAATTAGCTTGTATCTCCAAAACTACACGTTGTATCTCGAAAAGAATTGTTGTGGCGTGTACGTCTTAACATGTAGCATCTAAAGAGAACCAAAAGGAGAATTTTCTTTCGTCAAAATTTTTCAGAAAATCACGTTTTAAGGAAATCCCGCTTCGTGCGAAATTATCTTGTTTTTCCTAAACAACACGTTGTAAGTCGAAAAGCTTTCATGTTGCGTGTATGTCTAAGTGTGTAGCCTCAAAAGAGAAGGCACAGGACAGTTTTCTCTCGAAAGGATATGTAAGAATACCACTTCATAAGGAAATACAGTTTTGCAGAGTAAAGACATATACGTACGCATTGGAAACTCTTTACGAGAAGAAATAACGCATAGTACAAAATTAGCTTGTATCTCCAAAACTACACGTTGTATCTCGAAAAGAATTGTTGTGGCGTGTACGTCTTAACATGTAGCATCTAAAGAGAACCAAAAGGAGAATTTTCTTTCGTCAAAATTTTTCAGAAAATCACGTTTTAAGGAAATCCCGCATCGTGCGAAATTATCTTGTTTTTCCTAAACAACACGTTGTAAGTCGAAAAGCTTTCATGTTGCGTGTATGTCTAAGTGTGTAGCCTCAAAAGAGAAGGCACAGGACAGTTTTCTCTCGAAAGGATATGTAAGAATACCACTTCATAAGGAAATACAGTTTTGCAGAGTAAAGACATATACGTACGCATTGGAAACTCTTTACGAGAAGAAATAACGCATAGTACAAAATTAGCTTGTATCTCCAAAACTACACGTTGTATCTCGAAAAGAATTGTTGTGGCGTGTACGTCTTAACATGTAGCATCTAAAGAGAACCAAAAGGAGAATTTTCTTTCGTCAAAATTTTTCAGAAAATCACGTTTTAAGGAAATCCCGCATCGTGCGAAATTATCTTGTTTTTCCTAAACAACACGTTGTAAGTCGAAAAGCTTTCATGTTGCGTGTATGTCTAAGTGTGTAGCCTCAAAAGAGAAGGCACAGGACAGTTTTCTCTCGAAAGGATATGTAAGAATACCACTTCATAAGGAAATACAGTTTTGCAGAGTAAAGACATATACGTACGCATTGGAAACTCTTTACGAGAAGAAATAACGCATAGTACAAAATTAGCTTGTATCTCCAAAACTACACGTTGTATCTCGAAAAGAATTGTTGTGGCGTGTACGTCTTAACATGTAGCATCTAAAGAGAACCAAAAGGAGAATTTTCTTTCGTCAAAATTTTTCAGAAAATCACGTTTTAAGGAAATCCCGCATCGTGCGAAATTATCTTGTTTTTCCTAAACAACACGTTGTAAGTCGAAAAGCTTTCATGTTGCGTGTATGTCTAAGTGTGTAGCCTCAAAAGAGAAGGCACAGGACAGTTTTCTCTCGAAAGGATATGTAAGAATACCACTTCATAAGGAAATACAGTTTTGCAGAGTAAAGACATATACGTACGCATTGGAAACTCTTTACGAGAAGAAATAACGCATAGTACAAAATTAGCTTGTATCTCCAAAACTACACGTTGTATCTCGAAAAGAATTGTTGTGGCGTGTACGTCTTAACATGTAGCATCTAAAGAGAACCAAAAGGAGAATTTTCTTTCGTCAAAATTTTTCAGAAAATCACGTTTTAAGGAAATCCCGCATCGTGCGAAATTATCTTGTTTTTCCTAAACAACACGTTGTAAGTCGAAAAGCTTTCATGTTGCGTGTATGTCTAAGTGTGTAGCCTCAAAAGAGAAGGCACAGGACAGTTTTCTCTCGAAAGGATATGTAAGAATACCACTTCATAAGGAAATACAGTTTTGCAGAGTAAAGACATATACGTACGCATTGGAAACTCTTTACGAGAAGAAATAACGCATAGTACAAAATTAGCTTGTATCTCCAAAACTACACGTTGTATCTCGAAAAGAATTGTTGTGGCGTGTACGTCTTAACATGTAGCATCTAAAGAGAACCAAAAGGAGAATTTTCTTTCGTCAAAATTTTTCAGAAAATCACGTTTTAAGGAAATCCCGCATCGTGCGAAATTATCTTGTTTTTCCTAAACAACACGTTGTAAGTCGAAAAGCTTTCATGTTGCGTGTATGTCTAAGTGTGTAGCCTCAAAAGAGAAGGCACAGGACAGTTTTCTCTCGAAAGGATATGTAAGAATACCACTTCATAAGGAAATACAGTTTTGCAGAGTAAAGACATATACGTACGCATTGGAAACTCTTTACGAGAAGAAATAACGCATAGTACAAAATTAGCTTGTATCTCCAAAACTACACGTTGTATCTCGAAAAGAATTGTTGTGGCGTGTACGTCTTAACATGTAGCATCTAAAGAGAACCAAAAGGAGAATTTTCTTTCGTCAAAATTTTTCAGAAAATCACGTTTTAAGGAAATCCCGCATCGTGCGAAATTATCTTGTTTTTCCTAAACAACACGTTGTAAGTCGAAAAGCTTTCATGTTGCGTGTATGTCTAAGTGTGTAGCCTCAAAAGAGAAGGCACAGGACAGTTTTCTCTCGAAAGGATATGTAAGAATACCACTTCATAAGGAAATACAGTTTTGCAGAGTAAAGACATATACGTACGCATTGGAAACTCTTTACGAGAAGAAATAACGCATAGTACAAAATTAGCTTGTATCTCCAAAACTACACGTTGTATCTCGAAAAGAATTGTTGTGGCGTGTACGTCTTAACATGTAGCATCTAAAGAGAACCAAAAGGAGAATTTTCTTTCGTCAAAATTTTTCAGAAAATCACGTTTTAAGGAAATCCCGCATCGTGCGAAATTATCTTGTTTTTCCTAAACAACACGTTGTAAGTCGAAAAGCTTTCATGTTGCGTGTATGTCTAAGTGTGTAGCCTCAAAAGAGAAGGCACAGGACAGTTTTCTCTCGAAAGGATATGTAAGAATACCACTTCATAAGGAAATACAGTTTTGCAGAGTAAAGACATATACGTACGCATTGGAAACTCTTTACGAGAAGAAATAACGCATAGTACAAAATTAGCTTGTATCTCCAAAACTACACGTTGTATCTCGAAAAGAATTGTTGTGGCGTGTACGTCTTAACATGTAGCATCTAAAGAGAACCAAAAGGAGAATTTTCTTTCGTCAAAATTTTTCAGAAAATCACGATTTAAGGAAATCCCGCATCGTGCGAAATTATCTTGTTTTTCCTAAACAACACGTTGTAAGTCGAAAAGCTTTCATGTTGCGTGTATGTCTAAGTGTGTAGCCTCAAAAGAGAAGGCACAGGACAGTTTTCTCTCGAAAGGATATGTAAGAATACCACTTCATAAGGAAATACAGTTTTGCAGAGTAAAGACATATACGTACGCATTGGAAACTCTTTACGAGAAGAAATAACGCATAGTACAAAATTAGCTTGTATCTCCAAAACTACACGTTGTATCTCGAAAAGAATTGTTGTGGCGTGTACGTCTTAACATGTAGCATCTAAAGAGAACCAAAAGGAGAATTTTCTTTCGTCAAAATTTTTCAGAAAATCACGTTTTAAGGAAATCCCGCATCGTGCGAAATTATCTTGTTTTTCCTAAACAACACGTTGTAACTCGAAAAGCTTTGGTGTTGCATGTATATCTAAGTGTGTAGCCTCTAAAAGGAATGCAAGGAGAGTTTTCTCTCGAAAGAATATGCAAGAATACCACGTTATAAGGAAATACAGTGTTGCAGATTAAAGGCAAATATTTACGTAATGGAAACACTTAAATTTTATGAGACGAAATAACGCTTCGTAAAAAAATTAGCTTGTATCTCCTAAACAACACGATGTAACTCGAAAAGATTTTATGTGGTGTGTACGTCTAAATGTGTAGCCTCCAAAGAGAACCCACAGGAGTATTTTCTTTCGTCAAAATTTGTCAGAAATCCACGTTTTAAGGGAATCCCGCATCTTGCTAAATTATCTTGTTTTTCCTAAACAACACATTGTAACTCGAAAAGCTTTGGTGTTGCGTGTATGTCAAAGCATGTAGCCTCAAAAGAGAACGCACAGGAGAGTTTTCTCTCGAAAGAATATGTAAGAATACCACGTTATAAGGAAATACAGTGTTGCAGAGTAAAGACAAATACGTACTTATTGGAAACACTTAAACTTTACGAGAAGAAATAAGGCATCGTAAAATATTAGTATGTATCTCCTAAACATCACGTTATAACTCGAAAAGATTTGGTGTGGTGTGTAAGTCTAAACGTGTAGCCTCAAACGAGAACCCACAGGAGAATTTTCGTTCATCAAAATTTGTCAGAAAACCACGTTTAAAGAAATCCTGCATCGTGCGAAATTATCTTGTTTTTCCTAAGCAACACGTTGTAACGCGAAAACCTTTGGTGTTGCGTGTATGTCTAAGCGTGTAGCCTCAAAAGAGAATGCAAAGGAGAGTTTCTTTCTCGAAAGTATATATAAGAATACCACGTTATTAGGAAATACAGTGTTGCAGAGTAAAGACAAATATTTACGTATTGGAAAAACTTTACGAGAAGAAATAACGCATCTTACAAAATTAGCTTGTATCTCCTAAACAACACGTTGTAACTTAAAAAGATTTGGTGTGGCCTGTACGTCTAATCGTGTAGCCTCAAAAGAGAAACCATAGGAGAATTTTCTTTGGTCAAAATTTGTCAGAAAACCACGTATGAAGGAAATACCGCATCATGCGAAATTATCTTGTTTTTCCTAAACAAAACGTTTTAACTCGAAAAGCTTTGGTGTTGCGTGTATGTCTAAGCGTGTAGCCCCAAAAGAGAACGCACAGGAGAGTTTTCTCTCGAAAGAATATGTAAGAATACCACGTTGTAAGGAAATACAGTGTTGCAGAGTAAAGGAAAATACATATGTATTGGAAACGCAACATCAAAGCTTTTCGAGTTACAACGTGTTGTTTAGGAAAAGCAAGATAATTTCGCACGATGAGTGATTTCCTTAAAACATGGTTTTCTGAGAAATATTAACGAAAAAAATTCTCCTGTGGGTTATCTTTTGAGGCTACATTGTATTTCCTTATAACGTGGTATTCTTACATATTCTTTCGATAGAAAACTGTCCTGTGCGTTCCCTTTTGTGGCTACACACTTAGACAT
Organism: Apodemus sylvaticus; assembly: GCF_947179515.1. Classification (NCBI taxonomy): domain Eukaryota; kingdom Metazoa; phylum Chordata; class Mammalia; order Rodentia; family Muridae; genus Apodemus; species Apodemus sylvaticus. The sequence goes on from NW_026263016.1 coordinate 309,883, forward strand.
ACAGGCAATACCAAAGCTATTCAAGTTACAACATGTAGTTTAGGAAAAATTTTGTACGATGCATTATTTCTTCTTGTAAAGTGTTTCCAATACGTACTTATTTGTCTTTACTCTGCAACACTGTATTTCCTTATAACGTGGTATTCTTACATATTCTTTTGAGAGAAAACTCTCCTGTGCATTCTCTTTTGAGGCTACACGCTTAGACAAACACGCAACACCAAAGCTTTTCGAGTTACAACGTGTTGTTTAGGAAAAACAAGATAATTTCACACGATGTGAGATTTCCTTAAAACGTGGTTTCTGACAAATTTTGATGAAAGAAAATTCTCCTGTGGGTTCACTTTGGAGGCTACACGTTTAGACGTACGAGCCACACCAAATCTTTTCGAGTTACAACGTGCTGTTTAGGAAAAACAAGATAATTTCTCAGGATGCGAGATTTCCATAAAACGTGGTTTTCTGAAAAAATTTTGCCGTAAGAAAGTTCTCCTGTGGGTTCTCTTATGAGGCTACACGTTTACACGTACACGCCACACCAAATTCTTTCGAGTTACAAGGTGTTGTTTAGGAGATACAAGCTAATTTTGTACCATGCGTTATTTCTTCTCATAAAGTATTTACAATACGTACCTATTTATCTTTACTCTTTCTTTTTTTTCTTTTTTTTTCTTTTTCTTTTTTTTTTAGGCTTGATACAATTTATTTGCTTTTCTTTAGAATTTTTTTTTATTGTTATTTTTTTTATTCGTACGATGCGGGATTTCCTTAAGACGTGGTTTTCTGACAAGTTTTAAGGAAAGAAAATTCTCCTGTGGGTTCTCTTATGAGGCTAAGCATTTAGACCTACACGCCACACCAAATCCTTTCGAGTTACAAGGTGTTGTTTAGGAGATACAAGCTAATTTTGTAACATGCATTAATTCTTCTCATAATGTATTTACAATCTGTACCTATTTATCTTTACTCTGCAACACTGTATTTACTTATAACGTGGTATTCTTACATATTCTTTCGAGAGAAAACTCTCCTCTGCATTCTCTTTTGAGGCTACACGCGTAGATATACACGCCACACCAAAGCTTTTCGTGTTACAACATTTTTGTTGTGAAAAACAAGATAATTTCGCAGGATGCGAGATTTCCTTAAAACGTGGTTTCTGACAAATTTTGATGAAAGAAAATTCTCCTGTGGGTTCTCTTTTGAGGCTACACGAAGAAATAATGCATCGTTCAAAATTAGCTTGTATCTCCTAAACAACACGTTGTAACGCAAAAAGATTTGGTGTGGCGTGTACATCTAAACGTGTAGCCTCAAAAGAGAACCCACAGGAGAGTTTTCTCTCGAGAGAACATGTAAGAATACCACGTTATAAGGAAATACAGTGTTGCAGAATAAAGACAAATATGTACACATTGTAAACACTTTACGAGAAGAAATAACGCATCATACAAAATTAGCTTGTATCTCCTAAACAACACGTTGTAACTCGAAAAGATTTGGTGTGGCATGTACGTCTAAATGTGTAGCCTCAAAAGAGAACCCACAGGAGAATTTTTGTTCGTCAAAATATGTCAGAAAACCACGTTTTAAGGAAATCCCGCATCGTGTGAAATTATCTTGTTTTTCTTAAACAACACGTTGTAACTTGAAAAGATTTGGTGTTGCGTGTATGTCTAAGCATGTAGCCTCAAAAGCGAATGCACAGGAGAGTTTTCTCTCGAAAGAAGATGTAAGAATACCACGTTCTAGGAAATACAGTGTTGTAGACTAAAGACAAATACGTACGTATTGGAAACACTTTTAGAGATGAAATAATGCATCGTTCAAAATTAGCTTGTATCTCCTTAACAACACGTTGTAACTCGAAACGATTTGGTGTGGCGTGTACGACTAAACGTGTAGTCTCAAAAGAGAACCCAGAGGAGAATTTTCTTTCTTCAAAATGTTTCAGAAATCACGTTTTTAGGAAATCCCGCATTGTGGGAAATTATCTTGATTTTCCTAAACAACACGTTGTAACTCGAAAAGCTTTGGTGTTACGTGTATGTCTAAGCGTGTAGTCTCAAAAGAGAATGCAGAGGAGAGTTATCTCTCGAAAGAATATGTAAGAACACCACGTTATAAGGAAATACAGTATTGCGGAATAAAGACAAATACGTATGTATTGGAAACACTTTACGAGAAGAAATAAAACATCGTTCAAAATTAGTTTGTATCTCCTAAACAACACGTTGTAACTCGAAAAGATTTGGTGTGGCGTGTATGTCTAAGCGTGTAGCCTCAAAAGAGAACGCACAGGAGAGTTTTCTCTCGAAAGAATATTTAAGAATACCACGTTATAAGGAAATACAGTGTTGCAGAATAAAGACAAATACGTACATATTGGAAACACTTTATGAGAAGAAATAACGCATCGTACAAAATTAGCTTGTATGTCCTAAACAACACATTGTAACTCGAAAAGAGTTGGTGTGGCATGTACGTCTAAATGTGTAGCCTCAAAAGAGAACCCACAGGAGAATTTTCTTTCGTCAAAATATGTCAGAAAACCACGTTTTACGGTAATCCCGCATCGTGTGAAATTATCTTGTTTTTCCTAAACAACACGTTGTAACTTGAAAAGCTTTGGTGTTGCGTGTATGTCTAAGCGTGTATCCTCAAAAGCGAACGTACAGGAGTGTTTTCTCTCGAAATAAGATGTAAGAATACCACGTTCTAAGGAAATACAGCGTTGCAGACTAAAGACAAATAGGTACTTATTGGAAACACTTTTAGAGATGAAATAACGCATCGTTCAAAATTAGCTTGTATCTCCTAAACAACACGTTGTAACTCGAAAAGATTTGGTGTGGCGTGTACGTCTAAATGTGTAGCCTCAAAAGAGAATCCACAGGAAAATTTTCTTTCGTCAAAATTTTTCAGAAATCACGTTTTTAGGAAATCCCGCATTGTGCGAAATTATCTTGTTTTTCCTAAACAACACGTTGTAACTCGAAAAGCTATGGTGTTACATGTATGTCTAAGCTTGTAGCCTCAAAAGAGAACCCACAGGAGAGTTTTCTCTCGAAAGAATATGTAAGAATACCACGTAATAAGGATACGGTGTTGCAGAGAAAAGAGAAATACTTATGTATTGGAAACACTTAATGAGAAGAAATAACGCATGGTACAAAATTAGCTTGTATCTCCTAAACAACACGTTGTAACTCGAAAAGATTTGGTGTGATGTTTACATCTAAACGTGTAGCCTCAAAAGAGAACCCACAAGAGAATTTTCTTTCGTCAAATTTTTTTCAGAAAACCACGTTTTAAGGAAGTCCTGCATAGTGCGAAATCATCTTGTTTTTCCTAAACAACACGTTGTAACTCGAAAAGCTTTGGTGTTGCGTGTATGTCTAAGCGTGTAGCCTCAAAAGAGAAGGCACAGTAGTGTATTCTCTCGAAAGAATATGTAAGAATACCACGTTATAAGGAAATACAGTGTTGCAGAGTAAAGACAGATACTTACTTATTGGAAACACTTTACGAGAAGGAATAATACATAGTACAAAATGAGCTTGTATTTCCTAAACAACACGTTGTAACTCGAAGGATTTGGTGTGGCATGTAATTTGAAACTTGTAGCCTCAAAAGAGAACCCACAGGAGAATTTTCTTTTGTCAATATTTGTCAGAAAACCACGTTTTAAGGAAATCCCGCATTGTGTGAAATTATCTTGTTTTTCCTAAACAACACGTTATAACTCGAAAAGCTTTGGTGTTGCGTGTATGTCTAAACGTGTGGCCTCAAAAGAGAACGGACAGGAGAGTTTTCTCTCGAAAGAATATATAAGAATACCACGTTATAAGGAAATACAGTGTTGCAGAGTAAAGACAAATACGTATGTATGGGAAACACTTTACGAGAAGAAATAACACATCGTAAAAAATTAGCTTGTATCTCCTAAACAACACGTTGTAACTCGAAAAGATTCAGTGTGGCGTGTACGTCTAAACCTGTAGCCTCAAATGAGAAGACACAGTAGAATTTTCTTTCGTCAAAATTTGTCAGAAAACCACGTTTTAAGGAAATCCCGCATCGTGCGAAATTATCTTGTTTTTCCTAAACAACACGTTGTAACTCGAAAAGCTTTGGTGTTGCGTGTATGTCTAAGCGTGTAGCCTCTAAAGAGAACTCCCAGGAGAGTTTTCTCTTGAAAGAACATGTAAGAATACAATGTTATAAGGAAATAGAGTGTTGCAGAGTAAAGACAAATGCGTACTTATTGGAAACACTTTAAGAGAAGAAATAACACATAGTACAAAATTAGCTTGTATCTCCTAAACACTTGGTAACTGGAAAGGATTTGGTGTGGCGTGCACGTCTAAACGTGTAGCATCAAAAGAGAACCCACAGGAGAATTTTCTTTCCTCAAAATTTGTCAGAACACAATGGTTTAAGGAAATCCCGCATTGTGCGAAATTATCTTGTTTTTCATAAACAACACGTTGTAATTCGAAAAGCATTGGTGTTGCCTGTATGTCTAAATGTGTAGCCTCAAAAGGGAATGCAAAGGATAGTTTTCTCTCGAAAGAATATGTAAGAATACCATGTTATAAGGAAATACAGTGTTGTAGAGTAAAGACAAATACGTACGTTTTGGAAACACTTTACGAGAAGAATTAACGCATCGTACAAAATTAGCTTGTATCTCCTAAACAACACGTTGTAACTCGAAAAGGTTTGGCGTGGCGTGTACTTCTAAACATGTAGCCTCAAAAGAGAACCCACAGGAGAATTTTCTTTCGTCCAAATTTTTCAGAAAACCACGTTTTAAGGAAATCCCCCATCGTGCGGAATCATCTTCTTTTTCCTAAACAACATGTTGTAACTCGAAAAGCTTTGGTGTTGCGTGTATGTGTAAGCGTGGAGCCTCAAAAGAGAAGGCACAGGAGAGTTTTCTCTCGAAAGAATATGTAAGAATCCCACGTTATAAGGAAATACAATTTTGCAGATTATAGACAAATAAGTACAGATTGGAAACACTTTACGAGAAGAAAGAATGCATCGTAAAAAATTAGCTTGTATCTCCTAAACAACATGTTGTAACTCGAAAAGATTTGGTGTGACGTGTACGTCTAAACGTGTAGCCTCAAAAGAGAACCCACAGGAGAATTTTCTTTCTTTCTTTTTTTTTTTTTACGTTTTTTAAATTAAATATTTTCTTTATTTACATTTTAAATATTATCTGCATTCCTGGTTTCCCCTCTGAAAACACACTATCCCATAACCCCTTCTCCCTGCTCACCAACCCATCCACTCCCACTCCTTTTTTTTTGTCTTATTTTTTTTAGTGTTAACTTCTTTTTTATTCGATATAATTTATTTACATTTCAAATGATTTCCCCTTTTCTAGCCCCCCCACTCCCCGAAAGTCCCGAAAGCCCCCTTCTCTTCCCCTGTCCTCCCATCCACCCCTTCCCACTTCCCCGTTCTGGTTTTGCTAAATACTGTTTCAGTGAGTCTTTCCATAACCAGGGGCCACTCCTCCTTTCTTCTTGTACCTCATTTGATGTGTGGATTATGTTTTGGGTATTCCAGTTTTCTAGGTTAATATCCACTTATTAATGAGTGCATACCATGATTCACCTCTTGAGTCTGGGTTACCTCACTTAGTATGATATTCTCTAGCTCCATCCATTTGCCTAAGAATTTCATGAATTCATTGTTTCTAATGGCTGAATAGTGCTCCATTGTGTAGATATACCACATTTTTTGCATCCACTCTTCTGTTGAGGGATACCTGGGTTCTTTCCAGCATCTGGCAATTATAAATAGGGCTGCTATGAACATAGTAGAACATGTATCCTTATTACATGGAGGGGAGTCTTCTGGGTATATGCCCAGGAGTGGTATAGCAGGATCTTCTGGAAGTGAGGTGCCCAGTTTTCGGAGGAACCGCCAGACTGATTTCCAGAGTGGTTTTACCAATTTGCAACCCCACCAGCAGTGGAGGAGTGTTCCTCTTTCTCCACACCCTCTCCAACAGCTGCTGTCTCCTGAATTTTTAATCTTAGCCATTCTGACTGGTGTAAGATGAAATCTTAGGGTTGTTTTGATTTGCATTTCCCTGATGACTAATGAAGTTGAGCATTTTTTAAGATGCTTCTCCGCCATCCGAAGTTCTTCAGGTGAGAATTCTTTGTTTAACTCTGTACCCCATTTTTTAATAGGGTTGTTTGGTTTTCTGGAGTCTAACTTCTTGAGTTCTTTATATATATTGGATATTAGCCCTCTATATGATGTAGGATTGGTGAAGATCTTTTCCCAATTTGTTGGTTGCCGATTTTTCCTCTTGATGGTGTCCTTTGCCTTACAGAAACTTTGTAATTTCATGAGGTCCCATTTGTCAATTCTTGCTCTTAGAGCATACGCTATTGGTGTTCTGTTCAGAAACTTTCTCCCTGTACCGATGTCCTCAAGGTTCTTCCCCAGTTTCTTTTCTATTAGCTTCAGAGTGTCTGGCTTTATGTGGAGGTCCTTGATCCATTTGGATTTGAGCTTAGTACAAGGAGACAAGGATGGATCAATTCGCATTCTTCTGCATGCTGACCTCCAGTTGAACCAGCACCATTTGTTGAAAAGGCTATCTTTTTTCCATTGGATGTTTTCAGCCTCTTTGTTAAGGATCAAGTGGCCATAGGTGTGTGGGTTCATTTCTAGATCTTCAATCCTGTTCCATTGATCCTCCTGTCTGTCACTGTACCAACACCATGCAGTTTTTAACACTATTGCTCTGTAGTATTGCTTGAGGTCAGGGATACTGATTCCCCCAGATTTTCTTTTGTTGCTGAGAATAGTTTTAGGTATCCTGGGTTTTTTGTTGTTCCAGATGAATTTGATAATTGCTCTTTCTAACTCTGTGAAGAATTGAGTTGGGATTTTGATGGGTATTGCATTGAATCTGTATAGTGCTTTAGGCAGAATGGCCATTTTAACTATATTGGTTCTACCGATCCATGAGCATGGGAGGTTTTCCCATTTTTTGAGGTCTTCTTCCATTTCCTTCTTCAGAGTCTTGAAGTTCTTGTCATACAGATCTTTCACATGTTTGGTAAGGGTCACCCCAAGATACTTTATACTGTTTGAGGCTATAGTGAAGGGGGTCATTTCCCTAATTTCTTTCTCAGCCTGCTTATCCTTTGAGTATAGGAAGGCCACTGATTTGCTTGAGTTGATTTTATAACCTGCCACTTTGCTGAAGTTGTTTATCAGCTGTAGGAGCTCTCTAGTGGAGTTCTTTGGGTCACTTAGGTAGACGATCATGTCGTCTGTAAATAATGATAGTTTGACTTCTTCCTTTCCAATTTGTATCCCTTTGACCTCCTTATGTTGTCGAATTGCCCGAGCTAGTACCTCAAGTACAATATTGAAAAGATAAGGAGAAAGGGGGCAGCCTTGTCTGGTCCTTGATTTCAGTGGGATTGCTTCAAGTTTCTCTCCATTTAGTTTGATGCTGGCTACCGGTTTGCTGTATATTGCTTTTACTATGTTTAGGTATGGGCCTTGAATTCCTGTTCTCTCCAAGACTTTAAGCATGAAGGGATGCTGAATTTTGTCAAATGCTTTTTCAGCATCCAATGAAATGACCATGTGGTTTTGTTATTTGAGTTTGTTTATGTAGTGGATTGTATTGATGGATTTCCGTATATTGAACCAACCCTGCATTCCTGGGATAAAGCCTACTTGATCATGGTGGATGATCGTTTTGATGTGTTCTTGGATTCGGTTAGCAAGAATTTTATTGAGTATTTTTGCATCGATGTTCATAAGGGAAATTGGTCTGAAGTTCTCTTTCTTTGTTGGATCTTTTTGTGGCTTTGGTATCAGCGGAATTGTGGCTTCGTAGAAGGAATTGGGTAGTGTTCCTTCTGTTTCTATTTTGTGGAATAGTTTGAAGAGTATTGGTGTTAACTCTTCTTTGAAGGTCTGGTAGAATTCTGCACTGAAGCCATCTGGTCCTGTGCTTTTTTTGGTTGGAAGACTTTCTATGACTCCTTCTATTTCTTTAGGCATTATGGGACTGTTTAGATGGTCTAGTTGGTCCTGATTTAATTTTGGTATTTGGTATCTGTCAAGGAAATTGTCCATTTCCTCCAGATTCTCCAGTTGTGTTGAGTACAGGCTCTTGTAGTAGGATCTGATGATTTTTTGGATTTCCTCAGTTTCCGTTGTTATATCTCCCTTTTCATTTCTAAGTTTGTTAATTTGGATACTTTCTCTGTACCCTTTGGTCAGTCTGGCTAAGGGTTTATCTATCTTGTTGATTTTCTCAAAGAACCAGCTCCTGGTTTTGTTGATTTTTTGTATGGTTCTCTTTGTTTCTACTTGATTGATTTCGGCCCTGAGTTTGATGATTTCCTGCCTTCTACTCCTCCTGGGTGAAATAGCTTCTTTTTGTTCTAGGGCTTTCAGGTGTGTCATTAAGCTGGTAATGTATGCTCTCTCCATTTTCTTTTTGGAGGCACTCAGGGCTATGAGTTTTCCTCTTAGCACTGCTTTCATTGTGTCCCATAGATTTGGGTATGTGGTGTTTTCATTTTTATTGTGTTCTAAACAGTCTTTAATTTCTTTCTTTATTTCTTCCTTGACCAAGGTATCATTGAGTAGAGTATTGTTCAGTTTCCACGTGTATGTGGGTTTTCTGTTGTTTCTGTTGCTATTGAAGACCACTTTTACTCCATAGTGATCAGATAGGAGGCATGGTATTAGTTCTATCTTCTTATATTTGTTGAGGTCTGTCTTGTGACCAATTATATGGTCGATTTTGGAGAAGGTACCATGAGGTGCTGAGAAAAAGGTATATTCTTTTGTTTTAGGATAGAATGTTCTATATATATCTGTTAAATCTAATTGGTCCAAAGCTTCAATTAGTTTCATTGTGTCCCTGTTTAGTTTCTGTTTTCCTGATCGGTCCATTGAGGAAAGTGCAGTGTTGAAGTCACCCACAATTATTGTGTTAGGTGCAATGTGTGCTTTTAGTTTTAATAAAGTTTCTTTTACGAAAGAGGGTGCCCTTGCATTTGGGGCATAGATGTTCAGGATTGACAGTTCTTCTTTTTGTATTTTTCTTTTGACCAGCAAGAAGTGTCCCTCAGGGTCTCTTTTGATGACTTTGGGTTGAAAGTCAATTTTATCTGATATTAAAATGGCTACTCCAGCTTGTTTCCTGAGACCATTTGCTTGTAAAATTGTCTTCCAGCCTTTTACTCTAAGGTAGTGTTTGTCTTTGACCCTGAGGTGTGTTTCCTGTAAGCAGCAAAATGTAGGGTCCTGTTTACGTATCCATTCAGTTAGTCTGTGTCTTTTTGTTGGGGCATTAAGTCCATTGATGTTAAGAGATATTAAGGAATAGTGATTGTTACTTCCTATCATTTTTGACGTTATTTTTTTAATTTGAATGCTTAACTTCTTTTGGGTTTGATGAAAGGTTTCTATCTTGCTTTTTCCAGGGTGAAGTTTCCCTCCTTGTATTGGTGTTGTCTTCCTATTATCCTTTTTAGGGCCGGGTTTGTGGATAGATATTGGGTAAACTTGGTTTTGTCATGAAATATCTTAGTTTCTGCATCTATGGTGATTGAGAGTTTTGCTGGATATAGTAGTTTTGGTTGGCATTTGTGTTCTCTTAGAGTCTGCATGAGATCTGCCCAGGACCTTCTAGCCTTCATAGTCTCCGGTGAAAAGTCTGCTGTGATTCTGATAGGTCTTCCTTTATATGTTACTTGGCCTTTTTCTCTTACTGCCTTTAGTATTCTTTCTTTGTTTAGAACATTTGGTGTTTTGATTATTATGTGACGGGAAGTATTTCTGTTCTGGTCCAGTCTGTTTGGAGTTCTGTAGGCTTCTTGTATATTCATGGGCATCTCTCTCTTTAGGTTAGGGAAGTTTTCTTCCATAATTTTATTGAAGATATTTGCTGGCCCTTTAAGTTGTAAATCTTCAGTCTCATCTATGCCTATAATCCTTAGGTTTGGTCTTCTCATTGTGTCCTGGATTTCCTGGATATTTTGGGTTACAAGCTTTTTGCATTTTGCATTTTCTTTAACTGTTGAGTCCATGGTTTCTATGGAATCTTCAGCATCTGAGATTCTTTCTTCTATCTCTTGTATTCTGTTGTTGATATTTGCATCTCTGTCCCCTGATTTCTTCCCAAGGCTTTCTATCTCAAAAGTTGTCTCCCTTTGAGTTTTCTTAGTTGTTTCTACTTCTGATTTTAGATCCTGGATGGTTTTGCTTAGCTCCTTCACTTGCATGTTTGTGTTTTCCTGTAATTCTTTAAGAGATTTTTGTGTTTCCTCTTTCATGAGCTCAGCCTGTTGACCAAAGTTCTCCTGTATTTCTTTAAGAGATTTTTGTGTTTCATCTTTCATGACCTCAGCCTGTTGACCAAAGTTCTCCTGTATTTCTTTAAGTGTTTTTTGCATTCCCTCCTTGTTGGCTTTTGTATTCTCCTGGATTTCTTTCAATGATTTTTGTGTTTCCCTTGCAAGGGCTTCTAACTTTTGATCCATTTTCTCCTGAATTTCTTTAAGTATGTCCTTCATGTGTTCCTGTACCAGCATCATGACCAGTGATTTTAAATCCAAATCATGTTTTACTGGTGTGATGGGGTATCCAGGACATGTTGGTAGAGGAGAATTGGGTTCAGATGTTGCCATATTGCCTTGATTTCTGTTAGTGACGTTCCTGCGTTTGCCTTTTGCCATCTAGTTCTCACTGGTGTTAGTTTGTCTTGTCAGTGCTGGACTCACCAGTGCAAGCTGCCCCTTCCCCGTTGGCCTCTGGTGCACAGCTTACCTCCTGCACTGCTTGTAGACAGGGTGCTGCTGCCCAGGCTGTTCAGATCCCAAAGCAGGCACCCGAAGGCTCCTGCTGGGGCCCGCTGGATTCACTGGAGCACACTGACTTCTCCCAGCTGGCCGCCCGGAAACCCAGCTAGCCACTTGCAGGACTTGGAGATGTGGTGCTGCCGCCCAGGCTGATCTGGGCAGCAGAACTCCCAACCGGGTTGGTGCACACAAGGCTAGCCTAGCTGCTCAGGCCCTGAGTCTAGGCAAAAGCCTGGCAGGCCAATGTCGGTGCAAAGTTTCCCTCAGCTGTGGGTGTTAATTGGGTGTGTCAGGTGGCTAGGATGGTGGCGTGTGCGAGTTCCCTGAGAGTGCTGGGAGAGTCTGCTGGGCTAACAACCTCCTGGCTGGGTCAGCACACAGATGGCCCAACGAGCAGCCCAGGGCCTGGGGGTCAGTCCAGGGCCTGACCGTCTGAGACCCCTGCTATGTCCGCCTCGGGCTATGCCTGTTAGCTGGTTTGGTTTTGCCTGCTAGGTCTCTCTGGCTTCCCGTAGGCAAAATGGTGGTGGTGCGCAAACTGGCCCGGATAAACAACCTCCTGGCCGGGTCGGCACACAGATGGCCCACCGAGCAGCCCAGGGCCTGGGGGCAGTCCAGGGACTGACCGTCTGAGACCCCTGCTATGCCTGTTAGCCGGTTTGGTTTTGCCTGCTAGGTCTCCCTGGCTTCCCCCAGGCAAAATGGTGGTGGTGCGCGCGCCGGCCCTGGAGGAAAAAAACCTCCTGGCCGGGTTTGCACCCCGGTGGACCCCCGATCAGCTCAGGGCCTGGGTGCAGGCCAACGCCCGTCAGGCTTAGACCCCCGCGATGTTGTTCTCGGGTTATATTTGCGTACCTCAGTCTGATTTCTCTGGCGACCGAGAACCAATATGGAGCCCTCGTAACTGACTGGCGGGAGGCAGAGTTCTGATGTGGCTTCCGTGTGGTGAAAGGCACCGTAAATCCGCCGCTGCTTGCAGCCTGGCTGGCCAGCGATGGCCAGTGGTCGTGGGCACCGGGTCTGCCTGGACCCTGTCCGCTTGGTTCTACTGCTGATGGCCCTTCCTCTGGACCAGCCACTGCTGCTGCTACTGCTGCTGCTGCCGCCGCTCCCAGGCCCAAGAATTTTCTTTCATCAAAATTTGTCAGAAACCACGTTTTAAGGAAATCTCGCATCGTGTGAAATTATCTTGTTTTTCATAAACAACACGTTGTAAATCGAAAAGCTTTGGTGTTGCGTGTATGTCTAAGCGTGTAGCCTCAAAAGAGAACGCACAGGAGAGTTTTCTCTCGAAAGAAAATGTAGGAATACCACGTTATAAGGAAATAAAGTGTTGCAGAGTAAAGACAAATACGTACATATTGGAAACACTTTAAGAGAAGAAATAACGCATCATACAAAATTAGCTTGTATCTCCTAAACAAAACTTTGTAACTCGAAAAGATTTGGTGTGGCTCATACCTCTACAAGTGTAGCCTCAAAAGAGAACCCACAGGAGGAAATTTTTCGTTAAAAATTTTCAGAAAACCACGATTTATGGAAATCTCGCATCATGCGAAATTATCTTGTTTTTTCCTAAACAACACGTTGTAACTCGAAAAGCTTTGGTGTTGCGTGTTTGTCTAAGCGTGTAGCCTCGAAAGAGAACGCACAGGAGAGTTTTCCCTCGAAAGAATATGTAAGAATACCACGTTATAAGGAAATACAGTGTTGCAGAGTAAAGACAAATTCGTACGTATTGGAAACACTTTATGAGAAGAATTAACGCATCTTACAAAATTAGCTTGTATCTCCTAAACAAAACGTTGTAACTCGAAAGGATTTGGTGTGGCGTGTACATCTAAACATGTAGCCTCAAAAGAGAACCCACAGGAGAATTTTCTTTCGTCAAAATTTTTCAGAAAACCACGTTTTAAGGAAATCCCGCATCGTGCGAAATTATCTTGTTTTTCCTAAACAACACGTTGTAACTCGAAAAGCTTTGGTGTTGCGTGTATGTCTAAGCGTGTAGCCTCAAAAGAGAAGGCACAGGAGAGTATTCTCTTGAAAGAATATGTAAGAATACCACGTTATAAGGAAATACAGTGTTGCAGAGTAAAGACAGATACTTACTTATTGGAAACACTTTACGAGAAGGAATAATACATCGTAAAAAATTAGCTTGTATTTCCTAAACAACACGTTGTAACTCGAAGGATTTGGTGTGGCGTGTAAGTTGAAACGTGTAGCCTCAAAAGAGAACCCACAGGAGAATTTTCTTTCGTAAAAATTTGTCAGAAAACCACGTTTTAAGGAAATCCCGCATTGTGCGAAATTATCTTGTTTTTCCTAAACAACACGTTGTAATTCGAAAAGCTTTGGTGTTGCGTGTATGTCTAAACGTGTTGCCTCAAAGGAGAACGCACAGGACAGTTTTCTATTGAAAGAATATGTAAGAATACCACGTTATAAGGAAATACAATGTTGCAGGGTAAAGACAAATATGTATGTATTGGAAACACTTTATGAGAAGAATTAACGCATTGTAAAAAATTAACTTGTATCTCCTAAACAATACGTTGTAACTCGAACAGATTTGGTGTGGCGTGTACGTCTAAACATGTAGCCTCAAAAGAGAACCCACAGGAGAATTTTCTTTCGTCAAAATTTTTCAGAAAACCACGTGTTAAGGAAATCCCCCATCGTGCGAAATCATCTTCTTTTTCCTAAACAACATGTTGTAACTTGAAAAGCTTTGGTGTTGCGTGTATGTGTAAGCATGGAGCCTCAAAAGAGAAGGCACAGGAGAGTTTTCTCTCGAAAGAATATGTAAGAATACCACGTTATAAGGAAATACAATTTTGCAGAGTAAAGACAAATAAGTACATATTGGAAACACTTTATGAGAAGGAAGAATGGATCGTAAAAAATTAGCTTGTATCTCCTAAACAACACGTTGTAACTCGAAAAGATTTGGTGTGACGTGTATGTCTAAACGTTTAGCCTCAAAAGAGAACCCACAGGAGAATTTTCTTTCATCAAAATTTGTCAGAAACCACGTTTAAAGGAAATCTCGCATCGTGCGAAATTATCTTGTTTTTCCTAAACAACACGTTGTAAATCGAAAAGCTTTGGTGTTGCGTGTATGTCTAAGCTTGTAGCCTCAAAAGAGAACGCACAGGAGAGTTTTCTCTTGAAAGAATATGTAGGGATACCACGTTATAAGGAAATACAGTGTTGCAGAATAAAGACAACTACGTACGTATTGGAAACACTTTAAGAGAAGAAATAACGCATCGTACAAAATTAGCTTGTATCTCCTAAAGAACACTTTGTAACTCGAAAAGATTTGGTGTGGCTCGTACCTCTAGAAGTGTAGCCTCAAAAGAGAACCCACAGGAGAACTTTCTTTCATCAAAATTTTTCAGAAAACCACGTTTTATGGAAATCTCGCATCGTGCGAAATTATCTTGTTTTTCCTAAACAACACGTTGTAACTCGAAAAGGTTTGGCGTTGCGTGTATGTCTACACGTGTAGCCTCAAAAGAGCACGCACAGGAGCGTTTTCCCTCGAAAGAATATGTAAGAATACCACGTTATATGGAAATACAATGTTGCAGAGTAAAGGCAAATAAGTACATATTGGAAACACTTAGGAGAAGAAATAACGCATCTTACAAAATTTGCTTGTATCTCCTAAACAACACGTTGTAACTCGAAAAGATTTGGTGTGGCTCATACGTCTACACGTGTACCCTCAAAAGAGAAACCACAGGATAACTTTCTTTCGTCAAAATTTGTCAGAAAACCACGTTTTAAGGAAATCCCGCATCGTGCAAAATTATCTTGTTTTTCATAAACAACATGTTGTAACTCAAAAAGCTTTGGTGTTTCGTGTATGTCTAAGCCTGTAGCCTCTAAAGAGAACGCACAGGAGAGTTTTCTCTCAAATAACATGTAAGAATACAACTTTATAAGGAAATACAGTGTTGCAGAGTAAAGACAAATACGTAATTATTGGAAACACTTTACGAGAAGAAATAACGCATCGTAGAAAATTAGCTTGTTTCTCCAAAGCAACACGTGGTAACTCGAAAGGATTTGGTGTGGCGTGTATGTCTAAACGTGGAGCCTCAAAAGAGAACCCACAGGAGAATTTTCATTCGTCAAAATTTGTCAGAAAACCACGTTTTAAAGAAATCCCGCATCGTGCGAAATAATCTTGTTTTTCATAAACAACACGTTGTAACTCTAAAAGCATTGATGTTGCCTGTATGTCTAAGTGTGCAGCCTCAAAAGGGAACGCACAGGATACTTTTCTCTCGAAAGAATATGTAAGAATACCACGTTATAAGGAAATACAGTGTTGCAGAGTAAAGACAAATACGTATGTATTGGAAACACTTTATGAGAAGAATTAACGCATCGTACAAAATTAGCTTGTATCTCCAAAACAACACGTTGTAACTCGAAAAGATTTGGTGTGGCGTGTACATCTAAACATGTAGCCTCAAAAGAGAACCCACAGGAGAATTTTCTTTCGTCAAAATTTTTCAGAAAACCACGTTTTAAGGAAATCCCGCATCGTGCGAAATCATCTTCTTTTTCCTAAACAACATGTTGTAACTCGAAAAGCGTTGGTGTTGCGTGTATGTGTAAGCGTGGAGACTCAAAAGAGAAGGCACAGGAGAGTGTTCTCATGAAAGAATATGTAAGAATACCACGTTAAAAGGAAATACAATTTTGCAGAGTAAAGAAAAATAAGTACATATTGGAAACACTTTACGAGAAGAAATAATGCATCGTAAAAAATGAGCTTGTATCTCCTAAACAACACGTTGTAACTCGAAAAGATTTGGTGTGTCATGTACGTCTAAAAGTGTAGCCTCAAACGAGAACCCACAGGAGAATTTTCTTTCATCAAAATTTGTCTGAAACCACTTTTTAAGGAAATAGCGCATCGTGCGAAATTATCTTGTTTTTCCTAAACAACACGTTGTAACTCGAAAGGCTTTGGTGTTGCATGTATGTCTAAGCATGTAGCCTCAAAAGAGAATGCACAGGAGAGTTTTCTCTCGAAAGAATATGTAAGAATACCACGTTATAAGGAAATACAGTGTTGCAGAATAAAGACAACTACGTACGTATTGGAAACACTTTAAGAGAAGAAATAACGCATTGTACAAAATTAGCTTGTATCTCCTAAACAACACATTGTAACTCGAAAAGATTTGGTGTGGCTCGTACCTCTACACGTGTAGCCTCAAAAGAGAACCCAGAGGAGAACTTTCTTTCGTCAAAATTTGTCTGAAAACCACGTTTTATGGAAATCTCGCATCGTGCGAAATTATCTTCTTTTTCCTAAACAACACGTTGTAACTCGAAAAGCTTTGGCGTGCGTGTTCGTCTAAGCGTGTAGCCTCAAAAGAGCATGCACAGGAGAGTTTTCCCTCGAAAGAATATGTAAGAATACCACGTTATAAGAAAATACAGTGTTGCAGAGTAAAGATAAATAACGACATATTGGAAACAATTTAGGGAAGAAATAACGCATCGTACAAAATTTGCTTGTATCTCCTAAACAACACGTTATAACTCGAAAATATTTGGTGTGGCTCGTACTTCTACACTTGTAGCCTCAAAAGAGAACCAACAGGAGAACTTTTTTTCGTCAAAATTTGTCAAAGAACCACGTTTTAAGGAAATCCCGCATCGTTCAAAATTATCTTGTTTTTCCTAAACAACACGTTGTAACTCGAAAAGCTTTGGTGTTGCGTGTATGTCTGAGCATGTTGCCTCTAAAGACAATGCACAGGAGAGTTTTCTCTCAAAAGAACATGTAATAATACAACGTTAAAAGGAAATACAGTGTTGCAGAGTAAAGACAAATACGTACGTATTGGAAACACTTTACGAGAAGAAATAACGCATCATACAAAATTAGCTTGTATCTCCTAAACAACACGTGGTAACTCTAAAGGATTTGGTGTGGCGTGTACGTCTAAATGTGTAGCCCCAAAAGTGAACCGACAGGAGAATTTTCTTTCGTCAAAATTTGTCAGAAAACCACGTTTTAAGGAAATCCTGCATCGTGCGAAATTATCTTGTTTTTCCTAAACAACATGTTGTAACTCGAAAAGCTTTGGTGTTGCCTGTATGTCTAAGTGTGTAGCCTCAAAAGAGAACGCACAGGATAGTTTTCTCTCGAAATAATATGTAAGAATACCACGTTATAAGGAAATACAGTGTTGCAGAGCAGACAAATATGTACATATTGGAAACACTTTACGAGAAGAAGTAACGCATCGTAGAAAATTAGCTTGTATCTCCTAAACAAAACGTTGTAACTCGAAAAGATTTGGTGCGGCGTGTACGTCTAAACGTGTAGCCTCAAAAGAGAACCCACAGGAGAATTTTCTTTCGTCAAAATTTTTCAGAAAACCACGTTTTAAGGAAATCCCGCATCGTGCCAAATCATCTTCTTTTTCCTGAACAACATGTTGTAACTCGAAAAGCTTTGGAGTTGGGTGTTTGTCTAAGCTTGTAGCCTCAAAAGAGAATGCACAGGAGAGTTTTCTCTCGAAAGAATTTGTAAGAATACCATGTTATGAGAAAATACAGTGTTGCAGAATAAAGACAAATACGTACGTATTGGAAACACTTTAAGAGAGGAAATAACACATCGTACAAAATTATCTTGTATCTCCTAAACAACAATTGGAACTCGAAAAGATTTGTTGTGGCTCGTACTTCTACACGTGTAGCCTCAAAAGAGAACCCACAGGAAAACTTTCTTTTGTCAAAATTTTTCAGAAAACCACGTTTTATGGAAATCTCGCATCGTGCGAAATTATCTTGCTTTTCCTAAACAACACATTGTAACTCGAAAATCTTTGGCGTTGCGTGTATGTTTAAGCGTGTAGCCTCTAAAGAGTACGCACAGGAGAGTTTTCTCTCGAAAGAACATGTAAGAATACAACGTTATAAGGGAATACAGTGTTGCAGAGTAAAGACAAATACATACTTGATGGAAACACTTTACGAGAAGAAATAACGCATTGTAAAAAATTAGCTTGTATCTCCTAAACAACACGTGGTAACTCGAAAGGACTTGGTGTGGCGTGTACGTCTAAACGTGTAGCCTGAAAAGAGAACCCATAGGAGAATTTTCTTTCTTCAAAATTTTTCAGAAAATCACGTTTTAACGAAATCCCGCATCCTGCGAAATTATCTTGTTTTTCCTAAACAACAAGTTGTAACTCGAAAAGCTTTGGTGTTGCGTGTATGACTAAGTGTGTAGCCACAAAAGGGAATGCACAGGAGAGTTTTCTCTCGAAAGAATATGTAAGAATACCACGTTATAAGGAAATACAGTGTTGCAGAGTAAAGACAAATACGTACATATTGGAAACACTTTAAAAGAAGAAATATCGCATCATACAAAATTAGCTTGTGTCTCCTAAACAACTCATTGTAACTCGAAAAGTTTTGGTGTGACGTGTACGTCTCAACGTGTAGCCTCAAAAGAGAACCCACAGGAGAATTTTCTTTCATCAAAATTTGTCAGAAACCACGTTTTAAGGAAATCTCGCATTGTGCGAAATTATCTAGTTTTTCCTAAACAACACGTTGTAACTCGAAAATCTTTGGTGTTGTGTGTATGTCTAAGCATGTAGCCTCAAAAGAGAACACACAGGAGAGTTTTCCCTCAAAAGAATATGTAAGAATATCACATTATAAGGAAATACAGTGTTGCAGAGTAAAGACAAATACGTATGTATTGGAAACACTTTACGAGAAGAACTAATGCATCATACAAAATTAGCTCGTATCTCCTAAACAACCGGTTGTAACTCGAAAGGATTTGGTGTGGCGTGTACAGCTAAACGTGTAGCCTCAAAAGAGAACCCACAGGAGAATTTTCTTTCGTCAAAATATGTGAGAAAACCACGTTTTAAGGAAATCCCTCATCGTGCAAAATTATCTTGTTTTTCCTAAACAACAAGTTGTAACTCGAAAAGCTTTGGTGTTGCGTGTATGTCTAAGCGTGTAGCCTCAAAAGAGAATGTAAAGGAGAGTTTTTTCTCGAAAGAATATTTAAGAATACCACCTTATAAGGAAATACATTGTTGCAGAGAAGACAAATACATACATATTGGAAACTCTCTACGAGAAGAAATAACGCATCGTAAAAAATTAACTTGTTTCTCCTAAACAACACGTTGTAACTCGAAAAGATTTGGTGTGGCGTGTACGTCTAAACGTGTAGCCTCAAAAGAGAACCCACAGGACAATTTTCTTTCGTTAGATTTTTCAGAAAACCACGTTTTAAGGAAATCCAGCATCGTGCGAAATCATCTCCTTTTTCCTAAACAACATGTTGTAACTCAAAAAACTTTGGTGTTGCGTGTATGTCTAAGCGTGGAGCCTCAAAAGCGAAGGCACAGGAGAGTTTTCTCTCGAAAGAATATGTAAGAATAGACATTATAAAGAAATACAATTTTGCCGAGTAAAGGCAAATAAGTACATATTGGAAACACTTTAGGAGAAGAAATAACGCATCATACAAAATTAGCTTGTATCTCCTAAACAACACGTGGTAACTCGAAAAGGTTTGGTTTGGCGTGTACGTCTAAACGTGTAGCCGCAAAAGAGAACACAAAGGAGAATTTTCTTTCGTCAAAATTTGTCAGAAAACCACGTTTTAAGGAAATCCCCCATCGTGCGAAATTATCTTGTTTTTCCTAAACAACTTGTAACACGAAAAGCTTTGGTGTTGCATGTATGTCTCAGCGTGTAGCCTCAAAAGAGAATGCACAGGAGAGTTTTCTCTCGAAAGAACATGTAAGAATACAACGTTATAAGGAAATACAGTGTTGGAGAGTAAAGACAAATACGTACATATTGGAAACACTTTACGAGAAGAAATGACACATCATAAAATATAAGCTTGTATCTCCTAAACAACAAGTGGTAACTCGAAAAGATTTGGTTTGGCGTGTACGTCTAAAAGTGTAGCCTCAAAAGAGACCCCACAGGAGAATTTTCTTTCTTCAAAATTTGTCAGAAAACCACGATATAAGGAAATCCCTCATCATGCAAAATTATCTTGTTTTTCCTAAACAACACGTTGTAATTCGAAAAACTTTGGTGTTGTGTGTATGTCTAAGCGTGTAGCCTCAAAAGAGAATGTAAAGGAGAGTTTTTTCTAGAAAGAATATGTAAGAATACCACGTTATAAGGAAATAGAGTGTTGCAGAGTAAAGACAGATACGTACATATTGGAAACACTTTACGAGAAGAAATAACGCATCGTAAAAAATTAACTTGTATCTCCTAAACAACACGTTGTAACTCGAAAAAATTCGGTGTGGCGTGTACGTCTAAACGTGTTGCCTCAAAAGAGAACCCACAGGACAATTTTCTTTCGTTAAAAATTTTCAGAAAACCACGTTTTAAGGAAATCCCGCATCGTGCGAAATCATCTTCTTTTTCCTAAACAACATGTTGTAACTCAAAAAGCTTTGGTGTTGCGTGTATGTCTAAGCGTGGAGCCTCAAAAGCAAAGGTACAGGAGAGTTTTCTCTCGAAAGAATATGTAAGAATACCACGTTATAAAGAAATACAATTTTGCAGAGTAAAGGCAAATAAGTACATATTGGAAACACTTTAGGAGAAGAAATAACGCATCATAACGCATCATACAAAATTAGCTTGTATCTCCTAAACAACACGTGGTAACTCGAAAAGATTTGGTTTGGCGTGTACGTCTAAACGTGTAGCCTCAAAAGAGAACACAAAGGAGAATTTTCTTTCGTCAAAATTTTTCAGAAAACCACGTTTTAAGGAAATCCCGCATCGTGCGAAATTATCTTGTTATTCCTAAACAACACCTTGTAACTCGAAAAGCTTTGGTGTTGCGTGTATGTCTCAGCGTGTAGCCTCAAAAGAGAATGCACAGGAGAGTTTTCTCTCGAAAGATCATGTAAGAATACAACGTTATAAGGAAATACAGTGTTGCAGAGTAAAGACAAATACGTACTTATTGGAAACACTTTACAAGAAGAAATTACGCATCATACAATATTAGCTTGTATGTCCTAAACAAAAAGTGGAAACTCGAAAACATTTGGTTTGGCGTGTACGCCTAAAAGTGTAGCCTCAAAAGAGAACCCACTGGCGAATTTTCTTTCTTCAAAATTTGTCAGAAAACCACGTTTTAACGAAATCCCGCATCCTGCGAAATTATCTTGTTTTTCCTAAACAACAAGTTGTAACTCGAAAAGCTTTGGTGTTGCGTGTATGTCTAAGTGTGTAGCCTCAAAAGGGAATGCACAGGAGAGTTTTCTCTCGAAAGAATATGTAAGAATACCCCGTTATAAGGAAATACAGTGTTGCAGAGTAAAGACAAATACGTACATATTGGAAACACTTTACGAGAGGAATTAACGCATCGTACAAAATTAGCTTGAATCTCCTAAACAACACGTTGTTACTCGAAAAGATTTGGTGTGGCCTGTACGTCTAAACGTGTAGCCTCAAAAGAGATCCCACAGGAGAATTTTCTTTCATCAAAATTTGTCAGAAACCACGTTTTAAGGAAATCTTGCATTGTGCGAAATTATCTAGTTTTTCCTAAACAACACGTTGTAACTCGAAAAGCTCTGGTGTTGCGTGTATGTCTAAGCGTGTAGCCTCAAAAGAGAAAGCACAGGAGAGTTTTCTCTCGAAAGAATATGTAAGAATGCCACGTTATAAGGAAGTACAATGTTGCAGAGTAAAGACAAACACATACGTATTGGAAACACTTTACGAGAAGAATTAACGCGTAGTACAAAATTAGCTTGTATCTCCTAAACAACAAGTTGTAACTCGAAAAGATTTGGTGTGGCCTGTACGTCTAAACGTGTAGCCTCAAAGGAGAACCCACAGGAGAATTTTCTTTCATCAAAATTTTTCACAGAACCAAGTTTTAAGGAAATCCCGCATCGTGTGAAACCATCTTCTTTTTCCTAAACAACATATTGTTACTCGAAAAGTTTAGTGTTGCGTGTATGTCTAAGCATGGAGCCTCAAAAGAGAAGGCACAGGATAGTTTTCTCTCGAGAGAATATGTAAGAATACCACGTTATTAGGAAATACAATTTTGCAGAGTAAAGACAAATAAGTACATATTGGAAACACTTTACGAGAAGAAATAATACATCATACAAAGTTACCTTGTATCTCCTAACAACACGTGGTAACTCGAAAAGATTTGGTTTGGCGTGTCCGTCTAAACGTGTAGCCTCAAAAGAGAACCAACAGGAGAATTTTCTTTCATCAAAATTAGATAACCACGTTTTAAGGAAATTCCGCATCGTGCAAAATTATCTTGTTTTTCCTAAACAACACGTTGTAACTCGAAAAGCTTTGGTGTTGCGTGTATATCTAAGCGTGTAGCCTCAAAAGAGAATGCACAGGAGAGTTTTCTCTCAAAGGAACATGTAAGACTACAACGTTATAAGGAAATACAGTGTTGCAGAGTAAAGACAAAAACATAAATATTGGAAACACTTTACGAGAAGAAATGACGCATCATAAAATATAAGCTTGTATCTCCTAAACAACAAGTGGTAACTCGAAAAGATTTGGTTTGGCGTGTACGTCTAAAAGTGTAGCCTCAAAAGAGACCCCACAGGAGAATTTTCTTTCTTCAAAATTTGTCAGAAAACCACGTTATAAGGAAATCCCGCATCCTGCGAAATTATCTTGTTTTCCTAAACAACAAGTTGTAACTCGAAAAGCTTTGGTGTTTCATGTATGTTTAAGTGTGTAGCCTCTAAAGGGAATGCGCAGGAGAGTTTTCTATCGAACGAATATGTAAGAATACCACGTTATAAGGAAATACAGTGTTGCAGAGTAAAGACAAATACATACATATTGGAAACACTTTATGAGAAGAAATAACGCATCGTTCAAAATTAGCTTGTATCTCCTAAACAACACGTTGTAACTCGAAAAGATTTGGTGTGGCCCGTATGTCTACACGTGTAGCCTCAAAAGAGAACCCACAGGAGAATTTTCTTTGGTCAAAATTTGTCAGAAAACCACGTTTTAAGGAAATCCCGCATCGTGCAAAATTATCTTGTTTTTCCTAAACAACACGTTGTAACTCGAAAAGCTTTGGTGTTGCGAGTATGTCTAAGCGTGTAGCCTCTAAAGAGTACACACAGGAGTGTTTTCTCTCGAAAGAACATGTAAGAATACAACGTTATAAGGAATACAGTGTTGCAGAGTAAAGACAAAAACATACTTGTTGGAAACACTTTACGAGAAGAAATAACGCATTGTAAAAAATTAGCTTGTATCTCCTAAACAACACGTGGTAACTCGAAAGGACTTGGTGTGGCGTGTACATCTAAATGTGTAGCCTCAAAAGAGAACCCATAGGAGAATTTTCTTTCATCAAAATTTGTCAGAAAACACGTTGTATGGAAATCTCGCTTCGTGCGAAATTTTCTAGTTTTTCCTAAACAACACATTGTAACTCGAAAAGCTTTGGTGTTGCGTGTATGTCTAAGCGTGTAGCCTCAATAGAGAACGCACAGGAGAGTTTTCTCTTGAACGAATATGTAAGAATACCACGTTATAAGGAAATACAGTGTTGCACAGAAAAGACAATTACATACCATTGGAAACACTTTAAGAGAAGAAATAATGCATCGTACAAAATTAGCTTGTATCTCCTAAACAACACGTTGTAACTCGAAAAGATTTGGTGTGGCTCGTACGTCTACACGTGTAGCCTCAAAAGAGAACCCACAGGATAACTTTCTTTCTTCAAAATTTTTCAGAAAACCACGTTTTAAGTAAATCCCGCATCGTGAAAATTATCTTGCTTTTCCTTAAAAACACGTTGTAACTCGAAAAGCTTTGTTGTTGCGTGTATGTCTAAGCGTGTAGCCTCTAAAGAGTATGCACAGGAGAGTTTTCTCTAGAAAGAACATGTAAGAATACAACGTTATAAGGAAATACAGTGTTGCAGAGTAAAGACAAATACATACTTGTTGGAAACACTTTACAAGAAGAAATAATGCATCGTAAAAAATTAGCTTGTATCTCCTAAACAACACGTGGTAACTCGAAAGGACTTCATGTGGTGTGTACTTCTAAACGTGTAGCCTCAAAAGAGAACCAATAGGAGAATTTTCTTTCTTCAAAATTTGTCAGAAAATCACGTTTTAACGAAATCCCGCATCCTGCGAAATTATCTTGTTTTTCCTAAACAACAAGTTGTAACTCGAAAAGCTTTGGTGTTGCCTGTATGTCTAAGTGTGTAGCCACAAAAGCGAATGCACAGGAGAGTTTTCTCTCGAAAGAATATGTAAGAATACCACGTTGTAGGAAATACAGTGTTGCAGAGTAAAGACAAATACGTACATATTGGAAACACTTTAAGAGAAGAAATAACGCATCGTACAAAATTAGCTTGTATCTCGTAAACAACACGTTGTAACTCTAAATGATTTGGTGTGGCGTGTACGTCTAAACGTGTAGCCTCAAAAGAGAACCCACAGGAGAATTTTCTTTGGTCAAATTTGTCAGAAAACCACGTATTAAGAAAATCCTGCATCGTGCGAAATTATCTTGTTTTTCCTAAACAACACGTTTTAACTCGAAAAGCTATGGTGTTGCGTGTATGTCTCAGCATGTAGCCTCAAAAGAGAACACACAGGAGAGTTTTCTCTCAAAAGAATATGTAAGAATACCACGTTATAAGGAAATACAGTGTTTCAGAGTAAAGACAAATAGGTACGTATTGGAAACCCTTAAACTTTACAAGATGAAATAAAGCATCGTACAAAATTAGCTCATATCTCCTAAACAACACGTTGTAACTCGAAAAGACTTTGTGTGGCGTGTATGTCTAAACGTGTAGCCTCAAGAGAGAACCCATGGGAGAATTTTCTTTCGTCAAATATTCAGAAAACCACGTTTATGAAATCCCGCATCGTGCGAAATTATCTTGTTTTTCCTAAACAAAACCTTGTAACTCGAAAAGCTTTGGTGTTGCATGTATGTTTAAGCGTGTAGACTCAAAAGAGAGCACACAGGAGAGTTTTCACTCGAAAGAATGTGTAAGAATACCACGTTATAAGAAAATACAGTGTTGCAGATTAAAGACAAATACGTACTTATTGGAAATACTTTATGAGAAGAAATAACATATCGTAAAAAATTAGCTTGTATCTCCTAAACAACACATTGAAACTCCAAAAGATTTGGTGTGGCGTGTCCGTCTAAACGTGTAGCCTCAAAAGAGAACCCACAGGAGAATTTTCTTTGGTCAAAATTTGTCAGAAAACCACGTATTAAGGAAATCCCGCATCGTGTGAAATTATCTTGTTTTTCCTAAACAACGCGTTGTAACTCGAAAAGCTTTGGTGTTGGGTGTATGTCTAAGCGTGTAGCCTCAAAAGAGAACACACAGGAGAGTTTTCTCTCGAAAGAATATGTAAGAATACCACATTATAAGGAAGTACACTGTTGCAGAATAATGACAAATACTTTCGTATTGGAAACCCTTAAACTTTACGAGATGAAATAAAGCATCGTACAAAATTAGCTTGTATCTCCTAAACAACACGTTGTAACTCGAAAAGATTTGGTGTGGCATGTACATCTAAACGTGTAGCCTCAAAGAGAACCACAGGACAAATTTCTTTCGTCAAAATTTGTCAGAAAACCATGTTTTAAGGAAATCCCGCATCGTGAGAAATTATCTTGTTCTTCCTAAAAAACACGTTGTAACTCGAAAAGCTTTGGTGTTGCGTGTATGTCTAAGCATGTAGCCTCAAAAGAGAACGCACAGGAGAGTTTTCTCTCGAAAGAATATGTAAGAATACCACGTTATAAGGAAACACAGTGTTGCAGAGTAAAGACAAATACGTACTTATTGGAAACACTTTACGAGAAGAAATAACGCATCGTAAAAAAATTAGCTTGTATCTCCTAAACAACAGGTTGTAACTTGAAAAGATTTGGTGTGGCGTGTACGGCTAAACGTGTAGCCTCAAAAGAGAACGCACAGGAGAATTTTCTTTGGTCAAAATTTGTCAGAAAACCACGTACTAAGGAAACCCCGCATCGTGCGAAATTAACTTGTTTTTCCTAAACAACACATTGTAACTCGAAAAGCTTTGGTGTTGCGTGTATGTCTAAGCATGTAGCCTCAAGAGAGAACGCACAGGAGAGTTTTCTCTCGAAAGAATAGTTAAGAATACCACTTTATAAGGAAGTACAGTGTTGCTGAGTAAAGACAAAAGCGTACATATTGGAAACACTTAAACTTTACGAGATGTATTAAAGCATCGTACAAAATTAGCTTGTATCTCCTAAACAACACGTTTTTACTGGAAAAGATTTGGTGTGGCTTGTACGTCTAAACGTGTAGCCCCAAAAGAGAACCCACAGGACAATTTTCTTTCGTCAAAATTTGTCAGCAAACCTCGTTTTAAGGAAATCCCGCATCGTGAGAAATTATCTTGTTCTTCCTAAACAACACGTTGTAACTCGAAAAGTTTTGGTGTTGCATGTATGTCTAAGCGTGTAGCCTCAAAAGAGAACGCACAGGAGAGTTTTCTCTCGAAGGAATATGTAAGAATACCACGTTATTAGGAAACAGTGTTGCAGAGTAAAGGCAAATACGTACGTATTGGAAACACTTAAACTTTACGAGAAGAAATAATGCATCTTAAAAAATTAGCTTGTATCTCCTAAACAACACGTTGTAACTCGAAAAGATTTGGTGTGGCGTGTACGTCTAAACGTGTAGCCTCAAAAGAGAAACCTCGGGAGTATTTTCTTTCGTCAAAATTTGTCAGAAAACCACGTTTTAAGGAAATCCCGCATCGTGCTAAATTATCTTGTTTTTCCTAAACAACACATTGTAACTCGAAAAGCTGTGGTGTTGCCTGTATGTCTAAGCGTGTAGCCTCAAAAGAGAATGCACAGGAGAGTTTTCTCTCGAAAGAATATGTAAGAATACCACGTTATAAGGAAATACAGAGTTGCAGTGTAAAGACAAAAACGTATGTATTGGAAACACTTAAACTTTATGAGAAGAAATAACGCATCGTAAAAAAAAATTAGCTTGTATCTCCTAAACAGCACGGTGTAACTCAAAAAGATTTGGTGTGGTGTGTACGTCTAAAGGTGTAGCCTCAAAAGAGAACCCACAGGAGTATTTTCTTTCATCAAAATTTGTCAGAACACCACGTTTTAAGGAAATCCCGCATCGTGGGAAATTATCTTGTTCTTCCTAAGCAAGATGTTGTAACTCGAAAGGCTTTGCTGTTGCGTGTACGTCTAAGCGTGTAGCCTCCAAAGAGAACGCACAGGAGAGTTTTCTCTCGAAAGAATATGAAAGGATACCACGTTATAAGGAAATACAGTGTTACAGAGTAAAGACAAATACGTATGTATTGGAAACCCTTAAACTTTACGAGATGAATTAAAGCATCGTACAAAATTAGCTTGTATCTCCTAAACAACACGTTGTAACTCGAAAAGATTTGGTGTGGCATGTACGTCTAAACGTGTAGCCTCAAAAGAGAACCCACAGGACAATTTTCTTTCGTCAAAATTTTTCAGAAAAACACGTTTTAAGGAAATCGCGCATCGTGAGAAATTATCTTGTTCTTCCTAAACAACACGTTTTAACTCGAAAAGCTTTGGTGTTGGGTGTATGTCTAAGCATGTAGCCCCAAAAGAGAACGCATAGGAGAGTTTTCTCTCAAAAGAATATATAAGAATACCACGTTATAAGGAAATACAGTGTGGCAGAGTAAAGACAAATACATACATACTGGAAACACTTTATGAGAGAAATAACGCATCTTGCAAAATTTGCTTGTATGTCCTAAACAACATGTTGTAACTCGAAAAGATTTGGTGTGGCGTGTACGTCTAAACGTGTATCCTCAAAAGAGAACCCACAGGAGAGTTTTCTTTCGTCAAAATTTGTCAGAAAACCACGTTTTAAGGAAATCCCGCATCGTGCGAAATTATCTTGTTTTTCCTAAACAACACGTTGTAACTCGAAAAGCTTTGGTGTTGCATGTATATCTAAGTGTGTAGCCTCTAAAAGGAATGCAAGGAGAGTTTTCTCTCGAAAGAATATGTAAGAATACCACGTTATAAGGAAATACAGTGTTGAAGAGTAAAGACAAATACGTACATATTGTAAAACTTTAAGAGAAGAAATAAAAAATCATACAAAATTAGCTTGTATCTCCTAAACAACACGTTGTAACTCGAAAATATTTGGTGTGACGTGTACGTCTAAATGTGTAGCCTCAAAAGAGAACCGACAGGAGAATTTTTTATCGTCAAAATATGTAAGAAAACCACGTTTTAAGGAAATCCCTTATCGTGCAAAATTATCTTGTTTTTCCTAAACAATGCGTTGTAACTCGAAAAGCTTTGGAGTTGCGTGTATGTCTAAGCGTGTAGACACAAAAGAGAGCACACAGGAGAGTTTTCTCTAAAAAGAATATGTAAGAATACCACCTTATAAGGAAATACATTGTTACAGAGTAAAGACAAATACGTACTTATTGGAAACACTTTATGAGAAGAAATAACGCATCGTAAAAAATTAGCTTGTATCTCCTAAACAACACGTTGTAACTCGAAAAGATTTGGTGTGACCTGTACGTCTAAACGTGTAGCCTCAAAAGAGAACACACAGGAGAATTTTCTTTGGTCAAAATTTGTCAGAAAACCACGTATTAAGGAAATCCCGCATCGTGCGAAATTATCTTGTTTTTCCTAAACAACGCGTTGTAACTCGAAAAGCTTTGGTGTTGCGTGTATGTCTAAGCGTGTAGCCTCAAAAGAGAACACACAGGAGAGTTTTCTCTCGAAAGAATATGTAAGAATACCACATTATAAGGAAGTACACTGTTGCAGAATAATGACAAATACTTTCGTATTGGAAACCCTTAAACTTTACGAGATGAAATAAAGCATCGTACAAAATTAGCTTGTATCTCCTAAACAACACGTTGTAACTCAAAAAGATTTGGTGTGGCGTGTACATCTAAACGTGTAGCCTCAAAGAGAACCACAGGACAAATTTCTTTCGTCAAAATTTGTCAGAAAACCACGTCTTAAGGAAATCCCGCATCGTGAGAAATTATCTTGTTCTTCCTAAAAAACACGTTGTAACTCGAAAAGCTTTGGTGTTGCGTGTATGTCTAAGCATGTAGCCTCAAAAGAGAACGCACAGGAGAGTTTTCTCTCGAAAGAATATGTAAGAATACCACGTTATAAGGAAACACAGTGTTGCAGAGTAAAGACGAATACGTACTTATTGGAAACATTTTACGAGAAGAAATAACGCATCGTAAAAAAATTAGCTTGTATCTCCTAAACAACAGGTTGTAACTCGAAAAGATTTGGTGTGGCGTGTACGGCTAAACGTGTAGCCTCAAAAGAGAACCCACAGGAGTATTTTCTTTCGTCAAAATTTGTCAGAAAACCACGTTTTAAGGAAATCCCGCATCGTGCTAAATTATCTTGTTTTTCCTAAACAACACATTGTAACTCGAAAAGCTTTGGTGTTCCCTGTATGTCTAAGCGTGTAGCCTCAAAAGAGAACGCACAGGAGAGTTTTCTCTCGAAAGAGTATGTAAGAATACCACGTTAAAAGGAAAAACAGTTGCAGTGTAAAGACAAAAACGTATGTATTGGAAACACTTAAACTTTACGGGAAGAAATAATGCATCGTAAAAAAAATTAGCTTGGATCTCCTAAACAGCACGGTGTAACTCAAAAAGATTTGGTGTGGTGTGTACGT
The DNA here is from genome assembly GCF_947179515.1 of Apodemus sylvaticus. Lineage (NCBI taxonomy): Eukaryota > Metazoa > Chordata > Mammalia > Rodentia > Muridae > Apodemus > Apodemus sylvaticus. The sequence continues at coordinate 339,577 of NW_026263016.1, forward strand.
CTAAAGGTGTAGCCTCAAAAGAGAACCCACAGGAGAATTTTCTTTCATCAAAATTTGTGAGAACACCACGTTTTAAGGAAATCCCGCATCGTGGGAAATTATCTTGTTCTTCCTAAACAACATGTTGTAACTCGAAAAGCTTTGCTATTGCGTGTATGTCTAAGCGTGTAGCCTCAAAAGAGAACGCACAGGAGAGTTTTCTCTCGAAAGAATATGAAAGAATACCACGTTATAAGGAAATACAGTGTTGCAGAGTAAAGACAAACACGTATGTATTGGAAACCCTTAAACTTTATGAGATGAAATAAAGCATCGTACAAAATTAGCTTGTATCTCCTAAACAACACGTTGTAACTCGAAAAGATTTGGTGTGGCATGTACGTCTAAACCTGTAGCCTCAAAAGAGAACCCACAGGACAATTTTCTTTCGTCAAAATTTTTCAGAAAACCACGTTTTAAGGAAATCGCGCATCGGAGAAATTATCTTGTTCTTCCTAAACAACACGTTTTAACTCGAAAAGCTTTGGTGTTGGGTGTATGTCTAAGCATGTAGCCCCAAAAGAGAACGCATAGGAGAGTTTTCTCTCGAAAGAATATGTAAGAATACCACGTTATAAGGAAATACAGTGTGGCAGAATAAAGACAAATACGTACATACTGGAAACACTTTATGAGAGAAATAACACATCTTGGAAAATTAGCTTGTATGTCCTAAACAACATGTTGTGACTCGAAAAGATTTGGTGTGGCGTGTACGTCTAAACGTGTATCCTCAAAAGAGAACCCACAGGAGAGTTTTCTTTCGTCAAAATTTGTCAGAAAACCACGTTTTAAGGAAATCCTGCATCGTGCGAAATTATCTTGTTTTTCCTAAACAACACGTTGTAACTCGAAAAGCTTTGGGGTTGCGTGTATGTCTAAGTGTGTAGCCTCTAAAGGGAATGCAAGGAGAGTTTTCTCTCGAAAGAATATGTAAGAATACCACGTTATAAGGAAATACAGTGTTGCAGATTAAAGACAAATACGTACATATTGTAAAACTTTAAGAGAAGAAATAAAAAATCGTACAAAATTAGCTTGTATCTCCTAAACAACACGTTGTAACTCGAAAATATTTGGTGTGACGTGTACGTCTAAACGTGTAGCCTCAAAAGAGAACCGACAGGAGAATTTTTTATCGTCAAAATATGTAAGAAAACCACGTTTTAAGGAAATCCCTTATCGTGCAAAATTATCTTGTTTTTCCTAAACAATGCGTTGTAACTCGAAAAGCTTTGGTGTTGCGTGTATGTCTAAGCGTGTAGACTCAAAAGAGAGCGCACAGGAGAGTTTTCTCTAAAAAGAATATGTAAGAATACCACGTTATAAGGAAATACAGTGTTGCAGAGTAAAGACAAATACGTACTTATTGGAAACACTTTATGAGAAGAAATAACGCATCATAAAAAATTAGCTTGTATCTCCTAAACAACACGTTGTAACTCGAAAAGATTTGGTGTGACCTGTAGGTCTAAACGTGTAGCCTCAAAAGAGAACCCACAGGAGAATTTTCTTTGGTCAAAATTTGTCAGAAAACCACATATTAAGGAAATCCCGCATCGTGAGAAATTATCTTGTTTTTCCTAAACAACGCGTTGTAACTCGAAAAGCTTTGGTGTTGCGTGTATGTCTAAGCGTGTAGCCTCAAAAGAGAACACACAGGAGAGTTTTCTCTCGAAAGAATATGTAAGAATACCACGTTATAAGGAAGTACACTGTTGCAGAATAATGGCAAATACTTTCATATTGGAAACCCTTAAACTTTACGAGATGAAATAAAGCATCGTAAAAAATTAGCTTGTATCTCCTAAACAACACGTTGTAACTCGAAAGGATTTGGTGTGGCGTGTACATCTAAACGTGTAGCCTCAAAGAGAACCACAGGACAAATTTCTTTCGTCAAAATTTGTCAGAAAACCACGTTTTAAGGAAATCCCGCATCGTGAGAAATTATCTTGTTCTTCCTAAAAAAAACGTTTTAACTCGAAAAGCTTTGGTGTTGCGTGTATGTCTAAGCGTTTAGCCTCAAAAGAGAACGCACAGGAGAGTTTTCTCTCGAAAGAATATGCAAGAATACCACGTTATAAGGAAAACAGTGTTGCAGAGTAAAGGCAAATACATACGAATTGAAAACACTTAAACTTTACGAGAAGAAATAACGCATCTTAAAAAATTAGCTTGTATCTCCTAAACAACACGTTGTAACTCGAAAAGATTTGGTGTGGCATGTACGTCTAAACGTGTAGCCTCAAAAGAGAACCCTCAGGAATATTTTCTTTTGTCAATATTTGTCAGAAACCACGTTTTAAGGAAATACTGCATCGTGCGTTATTATCTTGTTTTTCCTAAAGAACACGTTGTAACTCGAAAAGCTGTGGTGTTGCGTTTTTGTCTAAGCGTGTAGCCTCAAAAGGGAACGCACAGGAGAGTTTTCTCTCGAAAGAATATGTAAGAATACCACGTTATAAGGAAATACAGAGTTGCAGAGTAAAGACAAAAACGTATGTATTGGAAAAACTTAAACTTTACGAGAAGAAATAACGCATCGTAAAAAAAAAATTTGCTTGTATCTTCTAAACAGCACGGTGTAACCCAAAAAGATTTGGTGTGGTGTGTACGTCTAAAGGTGTAGCCTCAAAAGAGAACCCACAGGTGAATTTTCTTTCATCAAAATTTGTCAGAAACCACGTTTTAAGGAAAACTAGCATCGTGCGAAATTATCTTGTTTTTTCTAAACAACAAGTTGTAACTCGAAAAGCTCTGGAGTTGCGTGTATGTCTAAGCATGTAGCCTCAAAAGAGAATGCACAGGAGAGTTTTTTCTCGAAAGAATATGTAAGAATACCACGTTATAAGGAAATACAGTGTTGCAGAGTAAAGACAAACACGTATGTATTCGAAACACTTTACGTAAAGAATTAACGCATAGTACAAAATTAGCTTGTATCTCCTAAACAACATGTTGTAACTCAAAAAGATTTGGTGTGGCATGTACGTCTAAACGTGTAGCTTTAAAAGAGAACCCACAGGAGAATTTTCTTTCGTTAAAATTTTTCAGAAAACCACGTATTAAGGAAATCCCGCATCGTGCAAAATCATCTTCTTTTTCCTAAACAACATGTTGTAACTCGAAAAGCTTTGGTGTTGCGCGTATGTCTAAGCGTGGAGCCTCAAAAGAGAAGGCACAGGAGAGTTTTCTCTCGAAAGAAAATGTAAGAATACCACGTTATAAAGAAATACAATTTTGCAGAGTAAAGGCAAATAAGTACATATTGGAAACACTTTACAAGAAAAAATAACGCATCGTACAAAATAAGCTTGTATCTCCTAAACAACACGTGGTAACTCGAAAAGATTTGATGTGACGTGTACGTCTAAACGTGTAGCCTCAAAAGATAACCCACAGGAGAATTTTCTTTTGTCAAAATTTGTCAGAAATCCACGTTTTAAGGAAATCCCGCATCGTGCGAAATTATCTTTTTATTCATAAACAACATGTTGTAACTTGAAAAGCTTTGGTGTTGCGTGTATGTCTCCGCGTGTAGCCTCAAAAGGGAACGCACAGGATAGTTTTCTCTCGAAAGAATATATAAGAATACCACGTTATAAGGAAATACAGTGTTTCAGAGTAAAGACAAATACTTACGTATTGGAAACACCTTACGAGAAGAATTAACGCATCGTACAAAATTAGCTTGTATCTCCTAAAAAGCACGTTGTAACTCGAAAACATTTGGTGTGGCGTGTACGACTAAATGTGTAGCCTCAAAAGAGAACCCACAGGAGAATTTTCTTTCCTCAAAATTTTTCAGAAAACCACGTCTTAAAGAAATCCCGCATCGTGCGAAATCATCTTCTTTTTCCTAAACAACATGTTGTGACTCGAAAAGCTTTAGTGTTGCGTGTATGTGTAAGCCTGGAGCCTCAAAAGAGAAGGCACAGGAGAGTTTTCTCTTGAAAGAATATGTAAGAATACCACGTTATTAGGAAATACAATTTTGCAGAGTAAATACAAATAAGTATATATTGGGAACACTTTACGAGAAGAAATAACGCATCGAACAAAATTAGCTTATATCTCCTAAACAACACGTGGTAACTCGAAAAGATTTGGTTTGACGTGTATATCTAAAGGTGTAGCCTCAAAGAAGAACAAAAAGGAGAATTTTCTTTCGTCAAAAATTTGTCAGAAAACCACGTTTTAAGGAAACACCGCATCTTGCGAAATTATCTTGTTTTTCCTAAACAACACGTGGTAACTCGAAAAGCTTTGGTGTTGCGTGTTTGTCTAAGCGTGTAGCCTCAAAAGAGAATGCACAGGAGAGTTTTCTCTCGATAGAACATGTAAGAATTCAACGTTATAAGGAAATACAGTGTTGCAGAGTAAGGACAAATACGTACATATTGGAAACACTTTACGAGAAGAAATTAAGCATCATACAATATTAGCTTGTATCTCCTAAACAACAAGTGGAAACTCGAAGATATTTGGTTTGGCGTGTACGTGAAAAAGTTTAGCCTCAAAAGAGAACCCACTGGAGAATTTTCTTTCGTCAAAATTTGTCAGAAAACCACGTTTTAAAGAAATCCCGCATCCTGCGAAATTATCTTGTTTTTCCTAAACAACACGTTGTAACTCGAAAAGCTTTGGTGTTGCGTGTATGTCTCAGTGTGTAGCCTCAAAAGAGACCGCACAGGAGAGTTTTCACTCGAAAGAATATGTAAGAGTACCAGGTTATAAGGAAATACAGTGTTGCAGAATAAAGACAAATACATACGTATTGGAAACACTTTACGAGAAGAAATAACGCATCATACAAAATTAGCTGTATCTCCTAAAATACACGTTGTAACTCGAAAGATTTGGTGTGGCGTGTACGTCTAAACGTGTAGCCTCAAAAAGAGAACCCACAGGAGAATTTTCTTTGGTCAAATTTGTCAGAAAACCACGTATTAAGGAAATCCTGCATCATGCGAAATTATCTTGTTTTTCCTAAACAACACGTTGTAACTCGAAAAGCTTTGGTGTTGCGTGTATGTCTCAGCGTGTAGCCTCAAAAGAGAATACACAGGAGAGTTTTCTCTCAAAAGAATATGTAAGAATACCACGTTATAAGGAAATACAGTGTTGCAGAGTAAAGACAAATACGTACATATTGGAAACCCTTAAACTTTACGAGATGAAATAAAGCATCGTACAAAATGAGCTCGTATCTCCTAAACAACACGTTGTAACTCGAAAAGATTTGGTGTGGCGTGTACGTCTAAATGTGTAGCCTCAAAAGAGAACAGATAGGAGAATTACTTTCGTCAAAATTTTCAGAAAACCACGTTTTAAGGAAATCTCGCATCGTGCAAAATTATCTTGTTTTTCTTAAACAACACGTTGTAATTCGAAAAGCTTTTGTGTTGCGTGTATGTCTCAGCGTGTAGCCTCAAAAGAGAACACACAGGAGAGTTTTCTCTCGAAAGAATATGTAAGAATACCACGTTATAAGGAAATACAATTTTTCAGAATAAAGACAAATGAGTACACATTGGAAACACTTTACGAGAAGAAATAATGCATCATACAAAATTAGCTTGTATCTCCTAAACAACACGTTGTAACTCAAAAGGATTTGGTGTGTCGTATACGTCTAAACGTATAGCCTCAAAAGAGAACACACAGGTGAATTTTCTTAAGTCAAAATTTGTCAAAAAACCACGTTTTAAGGAAATCCCGCATCCTGCGAAATTATCTTGTTTTTCCTAAACAACACGTTTTAACTCGAAAAGCTTTGGTGTTGCGTGTATGTCTAGGCATGTAGCCTCAAAAGAGAATGCACAGGAGAGTTTTCTCTCGAAAGAATATGTACGAATACCATGTTATAAGGAAATACAGTGTTGCAGAGTAAAGACAAATACGTACGTATTGGAAACCCTTAAACTTTATGGGATGAAATAAAGCATCGTACAAAATGAGCTCGTATCTCCTAAACAACATGTTGTAACTCGAAAAGATTTGGTGTGGCATGTAAGTCTAAACGTGTAGCCTCAAAGGGAACCCACAGGAGAATTTTCTTTCGTCAAACTTTGTCAGAACACCAAGTTTTGAGGAAATCCCGCATCGTGCGAAATTATCTTGTTTTTCATAAACAACACGTTGTAACTTGAAAAGCTTTGGTGTTGCCTGTATGTCTAAGTGTGTAGCCTCAAAAGGGAACGCACAGGATAGTTTTCTCTCGAAAGAATATGTAAGAATACCACGATATAAGGAAATACAGTGTTGCGGAGTAAAGACAAATACGTACGTATTGGAAACACTTTACGAGAAGAAATAAAGCATCGTTCAAAATTAGCCTGTATTTCCTAAACAACACGTGGCAACTCGAAAGGATTAGGTGTGACATGCACGTCGAAACATGAAGCCTCAAAAGAGAACCAACCGAATAATTTCCTTTCGTCAAAATTTGTCAGAAAACCATGTTTTAAGGAAATCCGGCATCGTGCGAAAGTATCTTGTTTTTTATAAACAACACGTTGTAACTCAAAAAGCTTTGGTGTTGCCTGTATGTCTAAGTGTGCAGCCTCAAAAGGGAACGCACAGGATAGTTTTCTCTCGAAAGAATATGTAAGAATACCACGTTATAAGGAAATACAGTGTTGCAGAGTAAAGACAAATATGTACGTATTGGAAACACTTTACGAGAAGAAATAACGCATCGTACAATATTTGCTTGTGTCTCCTAAACAACACGTTGTAACTGAAAAATATTTGGTGTGGCTCGTACGTCTACACGTCTAGCCTCAAAAGAGAACCTACAGGAGAACTTTCTTTCGTCAAAATTTGTCAGAAAACCACGTTTTAAGGAAATCTCGCATCGTGCAAAATTATCTTGTTTTTCCTAAACAACACGTTGTAACTCGAAAAGCTTTGGTGTTGCGTGTATGTCTGAGCATGTAGCCTCTAAAGAGAATGCACAGGAGAGTTTTCTCTCGAAAGAACATGTAAGAATACAACGTTATAAGGAAATACAGTGTTGCAGAGTAAAGACAAATACATACGTATTGGAACCACTTTACGAAAAGAAATAACGCATCATACAAAATTAGCTTGTATCTCTTAAACAACACGTTGTAACTCGAAAGGATTTGGTGTGGTGTGCATGTCTAAACGTGTAGCCTCAAAAGAGAAGCCACAGGAGAATTTTCTTTCGTCAAAATTTTTCAGAAAACCACGTTTTAAGGAAATCCCGCATCGTGCAAAATTATCTTGTTTTCCATAAACAACACGTTGTAACTCGAAAAGCTTTGGTGTTGCCTGTATGTCTAAGTGTGTAGCCTCAAAAGGGAACGCACAGGATAGTTTTCTCTCGAAGGAATATGTAAGAATACCACGTTATAAGGAAATATAATGTTGCAGTGTAAAGACAAATATGTACTTATTGGAAACACTTTACGAGAAGAATTAACGCATAGTAAAAAATTAGCTTATATCTCCTAAACAACACGTTGTAATTCGAAAAGATTTGGTGTGGCTCGTACCTCTACACGTGTAGCCTCAAAAGAGAACCCACAGGAGAACTTTCTTTCGTCAAAATTTTTCAGAAAACCACGTTTTATGGAAATCTCGCATCGTGCTAAATTATCTTGTTTTTCCTAAACAACACATTGTAACTCGAAAAGCTTTGGCGATGCATGTTTGCTTAAGCGTGTCCCCTCAAAAGAGAACGCACAGGAGAGTTTTCCCTCGAAATAATATGTAAGATTACCATGTTATAAGGAAATACAGTGTTGCAGATTAAAGACAAATAAGTACGTATTGGAAACACTTTACGAGAAGAAATAATGCATCGTACAAAATTAGCTTGTATCTCCTAAACAACACGTGGTAACTTGAAAGGATTTGGTGTGGCGTGTACGTCTAAACGTGTAGCCTCAAAAGAGAACCCACAGGAGAATTTTCTTTATTCAAAGTTTTTCAGAAAACCACGTTTTAAGGAAATCCCGCATCGTGTGAAATCATCTTCTTTTTCCTAAACAACATGTTGTAACTCGAAAAGCTATGGTGTTGCGTGTATGTGTAAGCGTGGAGCCTCAAAAGAGAAGGCACGGGAGAGTTTTCTCTCCAAAGAATATGTAAGAATACCACGTTATAAGGAAATACAATTTTGCAGAGTAAAGACAAATAAGTACATATTGGAAAAAAATTTACGAGAAGAAATAACACATCTTATAAAATTAGCTTGTATCTCCTAAACAACAGGTTGTAACTCGAAAGGATTTGGTGTGACGTGTACGTCTAAAAGTGTAGCCTCAAACGAGAACCCACAGGAGAATTTTCTTTCATAAAAATTTGTCAGAAACCACGTTTTAAGGAAATCTCGCATCGTGGGAAATTATCTTGTTTTTCCTAAACAACACGTTGTAACTCGAAAAGCTTTGGTGTTGCGTGTATTTCTAAGCGTGTAGCCTCAAAAGAGAACGCACAGGAGAGGTTTCTCTCGAAAGAATATGTAAGAATACCACGTTATAAGGAAATAACGTGTTGCAGAGTAAAGACAACTACATACATATTGGAAACACTTTAAGAGAAGAAATAACACATCGTACAAAATTAGCTTGTATCTCCTAAACAACACGTTTTAACTCGAAAAGATTTGGTGTGGCTCGTACCTCTACACGTGTAGCCTCAAAAGAGAACCCACAGGATAACTTTCTTTCGTCAAAATTTTTCAGACAACCACGTTTTATGGAAATCTCGCATTGTGCGAAATTATCTTGTTTTTCCTAAACGACACATTGTAACTCGAAAAGCTTTGGCGTTGCGTGTATGTCTAAGCGTGTAGCCTCTAAAGAGAACGCACAGGAGAGTTTTCTCTCGAAAGAATATGTAAGAATACAACGTTATAAGGAAATACAGTGTTGTAGAGAAAAGACAAATAAGTACGTATTGGAAAACTTTACGAGCAGAAGTAACGCATCTTACAAAATTAGCTTGTATCTCCGAAACAACACGTGGTAACTCACGATGCGGGATTTCCTTAAAACGTGGTTTTCTGACAAATTTTGACGAAAGAAATTTGTCCTGTGGTTCTCTTTGAGGCTACACGTTTAGATGTACACGCCACACCAAATCTTTTCGAGTTACAACGTGTTGTTTAGGAGATACAAGCTAATTTTGTACGATGCTTTATTTCATCTCGTAAAGTTTAAGGGTTTCCAATACGAAAGTAGTTTTCATTATTCTGCAACAGTGTACTTCCTTATAATGTGGTATTCTTACATATTCTTTCGGGAGAAAACTCTCCTGTGTGTTCTCTTTTGAGGCTACACGCTTAGACATACACGCAACACTAAAGCTTTTCGAGTTACAACGCGTTGTTTAGGAAAAACAAGATAATTTCGCACGATGCGGGATTTCCTTAATACGTGGTTTTCTGACAAATTTTGACCAAAGAAAATTCTCCTGTGTGTTCTCTTTTGAGGCTACACGTTTAGACGTACAGGTCACACCAAATCTTTTCGAGTTACAACGTGTTGTTTAGGAGATACAAGCTAATTTTTTACGATGCGTTTTTTCTTCTCATAAAGTGTTTCCAATAAGTACGTATTTGTCTTTACTCTGCAACACTGTATTTCCTTATAAGGTGGTATTCTTACATATTCTTTTTAGAGAAAACTCTCCTGTGTGCTCTCTTTTGAGTCTACACGCTTAGACATACACGCAACTCCAAAGCTTTTCGAGTTACAACGCACTGTTTAGGAAAAACAAGATAATTTTGCACGATAAGGGATTTCCTTAAAACGTGGTTTTCTTACATATTTTGACGATAAAAAAGTCTCCTGTCGGTTCTCTTTTTAGGCTACACATTTAGACGTACACATCACACCAAATATTTTCGAGTTACAACGTGTTGTTTAGGAGATACAAGCTAATTTTGTATGATTTTTTATTTCTTCTCTTAAAGTTTTACAATATGTACGTATTTGTCTTTACTCTTCAACACTGTATTTCCTTATAACGTGGTATTCTTACATATTCTTTTGAGAGAAAACTCTCCTTGCATTCCTTTTAGAGGCTACACACTTAGACATACACGCAACACCAAAGCTTTTCGAGTTACAACGTGTTGTTTAGGAAAAACAAGATAATTTCACACGATGCGGGATTTCCTTAAAACGTGGTTTTCTGACAAATTTTGATGAAAGAAAACTCTCCTCTGGGTTCTCTTTTGAGGATACACGTTTAGACGTACACGCCACACCAAATCTTTTCAAGTTACAACATGTTGTTTAGGACATACAAGCAAATTTTGCAAGATGCGTTATTTCTCTCATAAAGTGTTTCCAGTATGTACGTATTTGTCTTTACTCTGCCACACTGTATTTCCTTATAACGTGGTATTCTTATATATTCTTTCGAGAGAAAACTCTCCTATGTGTTCTCTTTTGGGGCTACATGCTTAGACATACACCCAACACCAAAGCTTTTCGAGTTAAAACGTGTTGTTTAGGAAGAACAAGATAATTTCTCACGATGCGCGATTTCCTTAAAACGTGGTTTTCTGAAAAATTTTGACGAAAGAAAATTGTCCTGTGGGTTCTCTTTTGAGGCTACACGTTTAGACGTACATGGCACACCAAATCTTTTCGAGTTACAACGTGTTGTTTAGGAGATACAAGCTAATTTTGTATGATGCTTTAATTCATCTCGTAAAGTTTAAGGGTTTCCAATACATACGTGTTTGTCTTTACTCTGTAACACTGTATTTCCTTATAACGTGGTATTCTTTCATATTCTTTCGAGAGAAAACTCTCCTGTGCATTCTCTTTTGAGGCTACAAGCTTAGACATACACGCAACAGCAAAGCCTTTCGAGTTACAACATGTTGTTTAGGAAGAACAAGATAATTTCCCACGATGCGGGATTTCCTTAAAACGTGGTGTTCTGACAAATTTTGATGAAAGAAAATACTCCTGTGGGTTCTCTTTTGAGGCTACACCTTTAGACGTACACACCACACCAAATCTTTTTGAGTTACACCGTGCTGTTTAGGAGATACAAGCTAATTTTTTTTACGATGCGTTATTTCTTCTCATAAAGTTTAAGTGTTTCCAATACATACGTTTTTGTCTTTACACTCCAACTCTGTATTTCCTTATAACGTGGTATTCTTACATATTCTTTCGAGAGAAAACTCTCCTGTGCATTCTCTTTTGAGGCTACACGCTTAGACATACAGGAAACACCACAGCTTTTCGAGTTACAATGTGTTGTTTAGGAAAAACAAGATAATTTAGCACGATGCTGGATTTCCTTAAAACGTGGTTTTCTGACAAATTTTGACGAAAGAAAATACTCCCGAGGTTTCTCTTTTGAGGCTACACGTTTAGACGTACACTCCACACCAAATCTTTTCGAGTTACAACGTGTTGTTTAGGAGATACAAGCTAATTTTTTAAGATGCGTTATTTCTTCTCGTAAAGTTTAAGTGTTTCCAATACGTACGTATTTGCCTTTACTCTGCAACACTGTTTTCCTAATAACGTGGTATTCTTACATATTCTTTCGAGAGAAAACTCTCCTGTGCGTTCTCTTTTGAGGCTACACGCTTAGACATACATGCAACACCAAAACTTTTCGAGTTACAACGTGTTGTTTAGGAAGAACAAGATAATTTCTCACGATGCGGGATTTCCTTAAAACGAGGTTTGCTGACAAATTTTGACGAAAGAAAATTGTCCTGTGGGTTCTCTTTTGGGGCTACACGTTTAGACGTACAAGCCACACCAAATCTTTTCCAGTAAAAACGTGTTGTTTAGGAGATACAAGCTAATTTTGTACGATGCTTTAATACATCTCGTAAAGTTTAAGTGTTTCCAATATGTACGCTTTTGTCTTTACTCAGCAACACTGTACTTCCTTATAAAGTGGTATTCTTAACTATTCTTTCGAGAGAAAACTCTCCTGTGCGTTCTCTCTTGAGGCTACATGCTTAGACATACACGCAACACCAAAGCTTTTCGAGTTACAATGTGTTGTTTAGGAAAAACAAGATAATTTCGCACGATGCGGGGTTTCCTTAGTACGTGGTTTTCTGACAAATTTTGACCAAAGAAAATTCTCCTGTGCGTTCTCTTTTGAGGCTACACGTTTAGCCGTACACGCCACACCAAATCTTTTCGAGTTACAACCTGTTGTTTAGGAGATACAAGCTAATTTTTTTACGATGCGTTATTTCTTCTCGTAAAGTGTTTCCAATAAGTACATATTTGTCTTTACTCTGCAACACTGTGTTTCCTTATAACGTGGTATTCTTACATATTCTTTCGAGAGAAAACTCTCCTGTGCGTTCTCTTTTGAGGCTACATGCTTAGACATACACGCAACACCAAAGCTTTTCGAGTTACAACATGTTTTTTAGGAAGAACAAGATAATTTCTCACGATGCGGGATTTCCTTAAGACGTGGTTTTCTGACAAATTTTGACGAAAGAAATTTGTCCTGTGGTTCTCTTTGAGGCTACACGTTTAGATGTACACGCCACACCAAATCTTTTCGAGTTACAACGTGTTGTTTAGGAGATACAAGCTAATTTTGTACGATGCTTTATTTCATCTCGTAAAGTTTAAGGGTTTCCAATACGAAAGTATTTGTCATTATTCTGCAACAGTGTACTTCCTTATAACGTGGTATTCTTACATATTCTTTCGAGAGAAAACTCTCCTGTGTGTTCTCTTTTGAGGCTACACGCTTAGACATACACCCAACACCAAAGCTTTTCGAGTTACAACGCGTTGTTTAGGAAAAACAAGATAATTTCACACGATGCGGGATTTCCTTAATACGTGGTTTTCTGACAAATTTTGACCAAAGAAAATTCTCCTGTGGGTTCTCTTTTGAGGCTACACGTTTAGACGTACACGCCACACCAAATCTTTTGGAGTTTCAACGTGTTGTTTAGGAGATACAAGCTAATTTTTTACGATATGTTATTTCTTCTCATAAAGTATTTCCAATAAGTACGTATTTGTCTTTAATCTGCAACACTGTATTTTCTTATAACGTGGTATTCTTACACATTCTTTCGAGAGAAAACTCTCCTCTGTGCTCTCTTTTGAGTCTACACGCTTAAACATACATGCAACACCTAAGCTTTTCGAGTTACAAGGTTTTGTTTAGGAAAAACAAGATAATTTCGCACGATGCGGGATTTCATAAACGTGGTTTTCTGAATATTTGACGAAAGAAAATTCTCCTATGGGTTCTCTCTTGAGGCTACACGTTTAGACGTACACGCCACACAAAGTCTTTTCGAGTTACAACGTGTTGTTTAGGAGATACGAGCTAATTTTGTACGATGCTTTATTTCATCTCGTAAAGTTTAAGGGTTTCCAATACGTACCTATTTGTCTTTACTCTGAAACACTGTATTTCCTTATAACGTGGTATTCTTACATATTCTTTTGAGAGAAAACTCTCCTGTGTGTTCTCTTTTGAGGCTACATGCTGAGACATACACGCAACACCAAAGCTTTTCGAGTTAAAACGTGTTGTTTAGGAAAAACAAGATAATTTCGCACGATGCAGGATTTCCTTAATACGTGGTTTTCTGACAAATTTGACCAATGAAAATTCTCCTGTGGGTTCTCTTTTGAGGCTACACGTTTAGACGTACATGCCACACCAAATCATTTAGAGTTACAACGTGTTGTTTACGAGATACAAGCTAATTTTGTACGATGCATTATTTCTTCTCGTAAAGTGTTTCCAATATGTACGTATTTGTCTTTACTCTGCAACACTGTATTTACTTATAACGTGGTATTCTTATATATTCTTTCGAGAAAGAACTATCCTTTGCCTTCTCTTTTGAGGCTACATGCTTAGACATACACGCAACACCAAAGCTTTTCGAGTTACAACGTGTTGTTTAAGAAAAACAAGATAATTTTGCACGATGAGGGATTTCCTTAAAACGTAGTTTTCTCACAAATTTTGACGATAGAAAATTCTCCTGTGGGTTCGCTTTTGAGGCTACACGTTTAGACGTACATGCCCCACCAAATCCTTTCGAGTTACAACCTGTTGTTTAGGAGATATAAGCTAATTTTGTATGGTGCGTTATTGCTTCTCGTAAAGTGTTTCCAATAAGTACGTATTTGTCTTTACTCTGCAACACTGTATTTCCTTATAACCTGGTATTCTTACATATTCTTTCTAATGAAAACTCTCCTGTGTGTTCTCTTTTGAGGCTACACACTGAGACAAACACGCAACCCCAAACCTTTTCGAGTTACAACGTGTTGTTTAGGAAAAACAAGATAATTTCCCACAATGCAGGATTTCCTTAATACGTGGTGTTCTGACAAATTTGACCAAAGAAAATTCTCCTGTGTGTTCTCTTTTGAGGCTACACGTTTAGACGTACACACCACATCAAATCTTTTCGAGTTACAACGTGTTGTTTAGGAGATACAAGCTAATTTTGTATGATGCATTATTTCTTCTCGTAAAGTGTTTCCAATATGTACGTATTTGTCTTTACTCTGCAACACTGTATTTCCTTATAACGTGGTATTCTTACATATTCTTTCGAGAAAAAACTCTCCTTTGCATTCTCTTTTGAGGCTACACGCTTAGACATACACGAAACACCAAAACTTTTCGAGTTACAACTTGTTGTTTAGGAAAAACAAGATAATTTTGCACGCTGAGGGATTTCAATAAACGTGGTTTTCGTACATATTTTGACGATAAAAAATTCTCCTGTCGGTTCTCTTTTGAGGCTACACGTTTAGACGTACACGTCACACCAAATATTTTCGAGTTACAACGTGTTGTTTATGAGATACAAGCTAATTTTGTACGAATTTTTATTTCTTCTCTTAAAGTGTTTACAATATGTACGTATTTGTCTTTACGCTGCAACACTGTATTTCCTTATAACGTGGTATTCTTACATATTCTTTCGAGAGAAAACTCTCCTTGCATTCCCTTTAGAGGCTACACACTTAGACATACACGGAACCCCAAAGCTTTTCGAGTTACAACGTGTTGTTTAGGAAAAACAAGATAATTTCGCACGATGCGGGATTTCCTTAAAACGTGGTTTTCTGACAAATTTTGACGAAAGAAAACTCTCCTGTGGGTTCTCTTTTGAGGATACACGTTTAGACGTACACGCCACACCAAATCTTTTCGAGTTACAACATGTTGTTTAGGACATACAAGCTAATTTTGCAAGATGCGTTATTTCTCTCATAAAGTGTTTCCAGTACGTACGTATTTGTCTTTACTCTGCCACACTGTATTTCCTTATAACGTGGTATTCTTACATATTCTTTCGAGAGAAAACTCTCCTATGCGTTCTCTTTTGGGGCTACACGCTTAGACATACACCCAACACCAAAGCTTTTCGAGTTAAAACGTGTTGTTTAGGAAGAACAAGATAATTTCTCACGATGCGGTATTTCCTTAAAACGTGGTTTTCTGAAAAATTTTGACGAAAGAAAATTGTCCTGTGGGTTCTCTTTTGAGGCTACACGTTTAGACGTACATGCCACACCAAATCTTTTCGAGTTACAACGTGTTGTTTAGGAGATACAATCTAATTTTGTACGATGCTTTATTTCATCTCGTAAAGTTTAAGGGTTTCCAATACATACGTGTTTGTCTTTACTCTGCAACACTGTATTTCCTTATAATGTGATATTCTTACATATTCTTTCGAGGGAAAACTCTCCTGTGTGTTCTCTTTTGAGGCTACATGCTTAGATATACATGCAACACCAAAGCTTTTCGAGTTACAACGTGTTGTTTAGGGAAAACAAGATAATTTCGCACGATGCGAGATTTCCTTAAAACGTGGTTTCTGACAAATTTTGTTGAAAGAAAATTCTCCTGTGGGTTCTCTTTTAAGGCTACACGTTTAGACGTATACATCACACCAAATCTTTTCGAGTTACAACGTGATGTTTAGGAGATACAATCTAATTTTGTACGATGCGTTATTTCTTCTCTTAAAGTGTTTCCAATATGTACGTATTTGTCTTTACTCTGCAACACTGTATTTCCTACAACGTGGTATTCTTACATATTCTTTCGAGAGAAAACTCTCCTGTGCATTCGCTTTTGTGGCTACACACTTAGACATACAGGCAACACCAAAGCTTTTCGAGTTACAACTTGTTGTTTAGGAAATACAAGATAATTTCGCAGGATGCGGGATTTCGTTAAAACGTGATTTTCTGACAAATTTTGAAGAAAGAAAATTCTCCTATTGGTTCTCTTTTGAGGCTACACGTTTAGACGTACACGCCACATGAAGTCCTTTCGAGTTACCACGTGTTGTTTAGGAGATACAAGCTAATTTTTTACGATGCATTATTTCTTCTTGTAAAGTGTTTCCAACAAGTATGTATTTGTCTTTACTCTGCAACACTGTATTTCCTTATAACGTTGTATTCTTACATGTTCTTTCTAGAGAAAACTCTCCTGTGCATACTCTTTAGAGGCTACACGCTTAGACATACACGCAACCACAAAGCTTTTCGAGTTACAACGTGTTTTTAAGGAAAAACAAGATAATTTTCACGATGCGGGATTTACTTAAAACGTGGTTTTCTGAAAAATTTTGAAGAAAGAAAGTTATCCTGTGGGTTCTCTTTTGAGGCTACACGTGTAGACGTACGAGCCACACCAAATCTTTTCGAGTTACAACGTGTTGTTTAGGAGATACAAGCTAATTTTGTACGATGCATTATTTCTTCTCTTAAAGTGTTTCCAATGGTACGTAATTGTCTTTTCTGTGCAACACTGTATTTCCTTATAACGTGGTATTCTTACATATTCGTTCAAGAGAAAACTCTCCTGTGCGTTCTCTTTTGAGGCTACACGCTTAGACATACACGAAACACCAAAGCTTTTCGAGTTACAATGTGTTGTTTAGGAAAAACTAGAAAATTTCACACGAAGCGAGATTTCCATACAACGTGTTTTCTGACAAATTTTGATGAAAGAAAATTCTCCTATGGGTTCTCTTTTGAGGCTACACATTTAGACGTACACGTCACACCAAATATTTTCGAGTTACAACGTGTTGTTTATGAGATACAAGCTAATTTTGTACGAATTTTTATTTCTTCTCTTAAAGTGTTTACAATATGTACGTATTTGTCTTTACGCTGCAACACTGTATTTCCTTATAACGTGGTATTCTTACATATTCTTTCGAGAGAAAACTCTCCTTGCATTCCCTTTAGAGGCTACACACTTAGACATACACGCAACCCCAAAGCTTTTCGAGTTACAACGTGTTGTTTAGGAAAAACAAGATAATTTCGCACGATGCGGGATTTCCTTAAAACGTGGTTTTCTGACAAATTTTGACGAAAGAAAACTCTCCTGTGGGTTCTCTTTTGAGGATACACGTTTAGACGTACACGCCACACCAAATCTTTTCGAGTTACAACATGTTGTTTAGGACATACAAGCTAATTTTGCAAGATGCGTTATTTCTCTCATAAAGTGTTTCCAGTACGTACGTATTTGTCTTTACTCTGCCACACTGTATTTCCTTATAACGTGGTATTCTTACATATTCTTTCGAGAGAAAACTCTCCTATGCGTTCTCTTTTGGGGCTACACGCTTAGACATACACCCAACACCAAAGCTTTTCGAGTTAAAACGTGTTGTTTAGGAAGAACAAGATAATTTCTCACGATGCGGTATTTCCTTAAAACGTGGTTTTCTGAAAAATTTTGACGAAAGAAAATTGTCCTGTGGGTTCTCTTTTGAGGCTACACGTTTAGACGTACATGCCACACCAAATCTTTTCGAGTTACAACGTGTTGTTTAGGAGATACAATCTAATTTTGTACGATGCTTTATTTCATCTCGTAAAGTTTAAGGGTTTCCAATACATACGTGTTTGTCTTTACTCTGCAACACTGTATTTCCTTATAATGTGATATTCTTACATATTCTTTCGAGGGAAAACTCTCCTGTGTGTTCTCTTTTGAGGCTACATGCTTAGATATACATGCAACACCAAAGCTTTTCGAGTTACAACGTGTTGTTTAGGGAAAACAAGATAATTTCGCACGATGCGAGATTTCCTTAAAACGTGGTTTCTGACAAATTTTGTTGAAAGAAAATTCTCCTGTGGGTTCTCTTTTAAGGCTACACGTTTAGACGTATACATCACACCAAATCTTTTCGAGTTACAACGTGATGTTTAGGAGATACAATCTAATTTTGTACGATGCGTTATTTCTTCTCTTAAAGTGTTTCCAATATGTACGTATTTGTCTTTACTCTGCAACACTGTATTTCCTACAACGTGGTATTCTTACATATTCTTTCGAGAGAAAACTCTCCTGTGCATTCGCTTTTGTGGCTACACACTTAGACATACAGGCAACACCAAAGCTTTTCGAGTTACAACTTGTTGTTTAGGAAATACAAGATAATTTCGCAGGATGCGGGATTTCGTTAAAACGTGATTTTCTGACAAATTTTGAAGAAAGAAAATTCTCCTATTGGTTCTCTTTTGAGGCTACACGTTTAGACGTACACGCCACATGAAGTCCTTTCGAGTTACCACGTGTTGTTTAGGAGATACAAGCTAATTTTTTACGATGCATTATTTCTTCTTGTAAAGTGTTTCCAACAAGTATGTATTTGTCTTTACTCTGCAACACTGTATTTCCTTATAACGTTGTATTCTTACATGTTCTTTCTAGAGAAAACTCTCCTGTGCATACTCTTTAGAGGCTACACGCTTAGACATACACGCAACCACAAAGCTTTTCGAGTTACAACGTGTTTTTAAGGAAAAACAAGATAATTTTCACGATGCGGGATTTACTTAAAACGTGGTTTTCTGAAAAATTTTGAAGAAAGAAAGTTATCCTGTGGGTTCTCTTTTGAGGCTACACGTGTAGACGTACGAGCCACACCAAATCTTTTCGAGTTACAACGTGTTGTTTAGGAGATACAAGCTAATTTTGTACGATGCATTATTTCTTCTCTTAAAGTGTTTCCAATGGTACGTAATTGTCTTTTCTGTGCAACACTGTATTTCCTTATAACGTGGTATTCTTACATATTCGTTCAAGAGAAAACTCTCCTGTGCGTTCTCTTTTGAGGCTACACGCTTAGACATACACGCAACACCAAAGCTTTTCGAGTTACAATGTGTTGTTTAGGAAAAACTAGAAAATTTCACACGAAGCGAGATTTCCATACAACGTGTTTTCTGACAAATTTTGATGAAAGAAAATTCTCCTATGGGTTCTCTTTTGAGGCTACACATTTAGACGTACACGCCACACCAAGTCCTTTCAAGTTACCACGTGTTGTTTAGGAGATACAAGCTAATTTTTTACAATGCGTTATTTCTTCTCGTAAAGTGTTTCCAACAAGTATGTTTTTGTCTTTACTCTGCAACACTGTATTCCTTATAACGTTGTATTCTTACATGTTCTTTCGAGAGAAAACACTCCTGTGTGTACTCTTTAGAGGCTACACGCTTAGACATACTCGCAACACCAAAGCTTTTCGAGTTACAACGTGTTGTTTAGGAAAAACAAGATAATTTCTCACGATGCGGAATTTCCTTAAAACGTGGTTTTCTGACAAATTTTGACGAAAGAAAATTCTCCTGTGGGTTCTCTTTTGAGGCTACACGTGTAGACATACGGGCCACACCAAATCTTTTCGAGTTACAACGTGTTGTTTAGGAGATACAAGCTAATTTTGAACGATGCGTTATTTCTTCTCATAAAGTGTTTCCAATATGTACGTATTTGTCTTTACTCTGCAACACTGTATTTCCTTATAACGTGGTATTCTTACATATTCGTTCGATAGAAAACTCTCCTGGGCATTCCCTTTAGAGGCTACACACTTAAACATACATGAAACACCAAAGCTTTTCGAGTTACAACTTGTTGTTTAGGAAAAACAAGATAATTTCCCAGGATGTGGGATTTCCTTATAACGTGGTTTTCTGACAAATTTTGAAGAAAGAAAATTCTCCTGTGGGGTCTTTTTTGAGGCTACACTTTTAGACGTACACGCCAAACCAAATCTTTTCGAGTTACCACTTTTTGTTTAGGAGATACAAGCTTATATTTTATGATGCGTCATTTCTTCTCGTAAAGTGTTTCCAATATTTATGTTTTTGTCTTTACTCTGCAACACTGTATTTCCTTATAACGTTGTAGTCTTACATGTTCCTTTGAGAGAAAACTCTCCTGTGCATTCTCTTTTGAGGCTACACGCTTAGATATACACGCAACACCAAAGCTTTTCGAGTCACAACGTGTTGTTTAGGAAAAACAAGATAATTTTGCACGATGCAGGATTTCCTTAAAACGTGGTTATCTAATTTTGATGAAAGAAAATTCTCCTGTTGGTTCTCTTTTGAGGCTACACGTTTAGACGTACACGCCAAACCAAATCTTTTCGAGTTACCACGTGTTGTTAGGAGATACAAGGTAAGTTTGTATGATGTATTATTTCTTCTCGTAAAGTGTTTCCAATATGTACTTATTTGTCTTTACTCTGCAAAATTGTATTTCCTAATAACGTGGTATTCTTACATATTCTCTCGAGAGAAAACTATCCTGTGCCTTCTCTTTTGAGGCTCCACGCTTAGACATACACGCAACACTAAAGGTTTTCGAGTTACAATATGTTGTTTAGGAAAAAGAAGATGGTTTCACACGATGCGGGATTTCCTTAAAACTTGGTTCTGTGAAAAATTTTGATGAAAGAAAATTCTCCTGTGGGTTCTCCTTTGAGGCTACACGTTTAGACGTACAGGCCACACCAAATCTTTTCGAGTTACAACTTGTTGTTTAGGAGATACAAGCTAATTTTGTACTACGCGTTAATTCTTCTCGTAAAGTGTTTCCAATACGTATGTGTTTGTCTTTACTCTGCAACATTGTATTTCCTTATAACGTGGCATTCTTACATATTCTTTCGAGAGAAAACTCTCCTGTGCTTTCTCTTTTGAGGCTACACGCTTAGACATACACGCAACACCAGAGCTTTTCGAGTTACAACGTGTTGTTTAGGAAAAACTAGATAATTTCGCACAATGCGAGATTTCCTTAAAACGTGGTTTCTGACAAATTTTGATGAAAGAAAATTCTCCTGTGGGATCTCTTTTGAGGCTACACGTTTAGACGTACAGGCCACACCAAATCTTTTCGAGTAACAACGTGTTGTTTAGGAGATTCAAGCTAATTTTGTACGATGCGTTAATTCCTCTCGAAAAGTGTTTCCAATATGTACGTATTTGTCTTTACTCTGCAACACTGTATTTCCTTATAACGGGGTATTCTTACATATTCTTTCGAGAGAAAACTCTCCTGTGCATTCCCTTTTGAGGCTACACACTTAGACATACACGCAACACCAAAGCTTTTCGAGTTACAACTTGTTGTTTAGGAAAAACAAGATAATTTCGCAGGATGCGGGATTTCGTTAAAACGTGGTTTTCTGACAAATTTTGAAGAAAGAAAATTCTCCAGTGGGTTCTCTTTTGAGGCTACACTTTTAGACGTACACGCCAAACCAAATGTTTTCGAGTTTCCACTTTTTGTTTAGGACATACAAGCTAATATTGTATGATGCGTAATTTCTTCTTGTAAAGTGTTTCCAATAAGTACGTATTTGTCTTTACTCTGCAACACTGTATTTCCTTATAACGTTGTATTCTTACATGATCTTTCGAGAGAAAACTCTCCTGTGCATTCTCTTTTGAGGCTACACACTGAGACATACACGCAACACCAAAGCTTTTCGAGTTACAAGGTGTTGTTTAGGAAAAACAAGATAATTTCGCACGATGCGGGATTTCCTTAAAACATGGTTTTCTGAAAATTTTGACGAAAGAAAATTCTCCTTTGTGTTCTCTTTTGAGGCTACACGTTTAGACGTACACGCCAAACCAAATCTTTTCGAGTTACCACGTGTTGTTTAGGAGATGCAAGCTAATTTTGTACGATGCGTTATGATGCGTTATTTCTTCTCCTAAAGTGTTTCCAATATGTACTTATTTGCCTTTACTCTTCAAAATTGTATTTCTTTATAACGTGGTATTCTTACATATTCTTTCGAGAGAAAACTCTCCTGTAACTTCGCTTTTGAGGCTCCACGCTTAGACATACACGCAACACCAAAGCTTTTTGAGTTACAACATGTTGTTTAGGAAAAAGAAGATGATTTCGCACGATGCGGGATTTCCTTAAAACGTGGTTTTCTGAAAATTTTTAACGAAAGAAAATTGTCCTGTGGGTTCTCTTTTGAGGCAACACGTTTAGACGTACACGCCACTCCGAAATTTTTCGAGTTACAACGTGTTGTTTAGGAGATACAAGTTAATTTTTTACGATGCGTTATTTCTTCTCGTAAAGTGTTTCCAATATGTACGTATCTGTCTTTACTCTGCAACACTCTATTTCCTTATAACGTGGTATTCTTACATATTCTTTCTAGAAAAAACTCTCCTTTACATCCTCTTTTGAGGCTACACGCTTAGACATACAAACAACACCAAAGTTTTTCGAGTTACAACATGTTGTTTAGGAAAAACAAGATAATTTTGCATGATGAGGGATTTCTTTATATCGTGGTTTTCTGACAAATTTTGAAGAAAGAAAATTCTCCTGTGGGGTCTCTTTTGAGGCTACACTTTTAGACGTACACGCCAAACCAAATCTTTTCGAGTTACCACTTGTTGTTTAGGAGATACAAGCTTATATTTTATGATGTGTCATTTCTTCTCGTAAAGTGTTTCCAATATGTACGTATTTGTCTTTACTCTCCAACACTGTATTTCCTTATAACGTTGTATTCTTACATGTTCTTTCGAGAGAAAACTCTCCTGTGCATTCTCTTTTGAGGCTACACACTGAGACATACATGCAACACCAATGCTTTTCGTGTTACAAGTTGTTGTTTAGGAAAAACAAGATAATTTTGCACGATGGGGGATTTCCTTAAAACGTGGTTTTCTGACAAATTATGAGGAAAGAAAATTCTCCTTTGTGTTCTCTTTTGCGGCTACACGTTTAGACGTACACGCCAAACCAAACCTTTTCGAGTTACCACGTGTTGTTTAGGAGATACAAGCTAATTTTGTCCGATGCGTTATTTCTTCTCCTAAAGTGTTTCCAATATGTACTTATTTGCCTTTACTCGGCAAAATTGTATTTCTTTATAACGTATATTCTTACATATTCTTTCGAGAGAAAACTCTCCTGTGCCTTCGCTTTTGAGGCTCCACGCTTAGACATACACGCACCACCAAAGCTTTTTGAGTTACAACATGTTGTTTAGGAAAAAGAAGATGATTTCGCACGATGCTGGATTTCCTTAAAACGCGGTTTTCTGAAAAAAATTTAACGAAAGAAAATTGTCCTGTGGGTTCTCTTTTGAGGCTACACGTTTAGACGTACACGCCACACCAAATCTTTTCGAGTTACAACGTGTTGTTTAGGAGAAACAAGTTAATTTTTTACGATGCGTTATTTCTTCTCGTAGAGAGTTTCCAATATGTACGTATTTGTCTTTACACTGCAACAATGTATTTCCTTATAACGTTGTATTCTTAAATATTCTTTCGAGAAAAAACTCTCCTTTACATTCTTTTTTGAGGCTACACGCTTAGACATACACGCAACACCAAAGCTTTTCGAGTTACAACTTGTTGTTTAGGAAAAACAAGATAATTTTGCACGATGAGGGATTTCCTTAAAACGTGGTTTTCTCACATATTTTGACGAAAGAAAATTCTCCTGTGGGTTCTCTTTTGAGGCTACACGTTTAGCCGTACACGCCACACCAAATCCTTTCGAGTTACAACCGGTTGTTTAGGAGATACGAGCTAATTTTGTATGATGCATTAGTTCTTCTCGTAAAGTGTTTCCAATACATACATATTTGTCTTTACTCTGCAACACTGTATTTCCTTATAATGTGATATTCTTACATATTCTTTTGAGGGAAAACTCTCCTGTGTGTTCTCTTTTGAGGCTACATGCTTAGACATACACACAACACCAAAGATTTTCGAGTTACAACGTGTTGTTTAGGAAAAACTAGATAATTTCGCACAATGCGAGATTTCCTTAAAACGTGGTTTCTGACAAATTTTGATGAAAGAAAATTCTCCTGTGGGTTCTCTTTTGAGGCTACACGTTGAGACGTACACGTCACACCAAAACTTTTCGAGTTACAACGAGTTGTTTAGGAGACACAAGCTAATTTTGTATGATGCGATATTTCTTCTTTTAAAGTGTTTCCAATATGTACGTATTTGTCTTTACTCTGCAACACTGTATTTCCTTATAACGTGGTATTCTTACATATTCTTTCGAGAGAAAACTCTCCTGTGCATTCCCTTTTGTGGCTACACACTTAGTCATACACGCAACACCAAAGCTTTTCGAGTTACAACTTGTTGTTTAGGAAAAACAAGATAATTTCGCAGGATGCGGGATTTCGTTAAAACGTGATTTTCTGAAAAATTTTGAAGAAAGAAAATTCTCCTATGGGTTCTCTTTTCAGGCTACACGTTTAGACGTACACGCCACACCAAGTCCTTTCGAGTTACCACGTGTTGTTTAGGAGATACAAGCTAATTTTTTACAATGCGTTATTTCTTCTCGTAAAGTGTTTCCATCAAGTATGTATTTGTCTTTACTCTGCAACACTGTATTCCCTTATAACGTTGTATTCTTACATGTTCTTTTGAGAGAAAACTCTCCTGTGCGTACTCTTTAGAGGCTACACGCTTAGACATACACGCAACGCCAAAGATTTTCGAGTTACAATGTGTTGTTTAGGAAAAGCAAGATAATTTCGCACGATGCGAGATTTCCATAAAACGTGGTTTTCTGAAAAATTTTGACGAAAGAAAGTTTTCCTGTGGGTTCTCTTTTGAGGCTACACGTGTAGAAGTACGAGCCACAACAAATCTTTTCGAGTTCCAATTGTTGTTTAGGAGATACAAGATAATTTTGTACGATGTGTTATTTCCTCTCTTAAAGTGTTTCCAATACGTACGTATTTGTCTTTATTCTGCAACACTGTATTTTCTCATAACATGGTATTCTTACAAATTCTTTCGAGAGAAAACTCTCCTGTGCATTCTCTTTTGAGGCTACAAGCTTAGACATACACCCAACTCCAAAGCTTTTCGAGTTACAACATGTTTTTCAGGAAAAAGAAGATGATTTGGCACGATGCGGGATTTCCTTAAAACGTGGTTTTCTGAAAAATTTTGACGAAAGAAAATTCTCCTGTGGGTTCTCTTTTGAGGCTACACGTTTAGACGTACACGCCACACCAAATCTTTTCGAGTTACAACGTTTTGTTTAGGAGATACAAGCTAATTTTCTACGATGCGTTACTTCTTCTCGTAAAGTGTTTCCAATATGTACATATTTGTCTGCTCTGCAACACTGTGTTTCCTATAACGTGGTATTCTTACATATTATTTCGAGAGAAAACTATCCTGTGCGTTCTCTTTTGAGGCTACACACTTAGACATACAGGCAACACCAAAGCTTTTCGAGTTACAACATGTTGTTTAGGAAAAACAAGATAATTTCGCACGATGCAGGATTTCCTTAAAACGTGGTTTTCTGACAAATTTTGACGAAAGAAAATTCTCCTGTCGGTTCACTTTTGGGGCTACACATTTAGACGTACACGCCACACCAAATCCTTTAGAGTTACCACGTGTTGTTTAGGAGATACAAGCTAATTTTGTATGATGCGTTATTTCTTCTCGTAAAGTGTTTCCAATACGTACGTATTTGTCTTTACTCTGCAACACTGTATTTCCTTTTAACGTTGTATTATTACATGTTCTTTTGAGAGAAAACTCTCCTGTACATTGTCTTTAGAGGCAACATGCTCAGACATACACGCAACACCAAAGCTTTTCGAGTTACAACGTGTTGTTTAGGAAAAACAAGATAATTTTGCACGATGCGGGATTTCCTTAAAACGTGGTTCTTTGACAAATTTTGACGAAAAAAAGTTCTCCTGTTGGTTCTCTTTTGAGGCTACAAGTGTAGAAGTACGAGCCACACCAAATATTTTCGAGTTATAACGTGTTGTTTAGGAGATACAAGCAAATTTTGTACGATGCGTTATTTCTTCCCTAAATTGTTTCCAATATGTCGTTATTTATCTTTACTCTGCAACACTGTATTTTCTTATAACGTGGTATTCTGACATATTCTTTCGAGGGAAAACTCTCCTGTGCATGCTCTTTTGAGGCTACACGCTTAGACGAACACGCACGCCAAAGCTTTTCGAGTTACAACGTGTTGTTTAGGAAAAAGAAGATAATTTCGCACGATGCGAGATTTCCATAAAACGTGGTTTTCAGACAAATTTTGACGGAAGAAAGTTCTCCTCTGGGTTCTCTTTTGAGGCTACACGTGTAGAGGTACGAGCCACACCAAATCTTTTCGAGTTACAATGTGTTGTTTAGGAGATACAAGCTAATTTTGTACAATGCGTTATTTCTTCTCTTAAAGTGTTTCCAATACGTACGTAGTTGTCTTTATTCTGCAACACTGTATTTCCTTATAACGTGGTATTCTTACATATTCTTTCGAGAGAAAACTCTCCTGTGCATTCTCTTTTGAGGCTACATGCTTAGACATACATGCAACACCAAAGCCTTTCGAGTTACAACGTGTTGTTTAGGAAAAACAAGATAATTTCGCACGATGCGCTATTTCCTTAAAAAGTGGTTTCAGACAAATTTTGATGAAAGAAAATTCTCCTGTGGGTTCTCGTTTGAGGCTACACTTTTAGACGTACATGACACACCAAATCTTTTCGAGTTACAACGTGTTGTTTAGGAGATACAAGCTCATTTTTTACGATGCATTATTTCTTCTCGTAAAGTGTTTCCAATATGTACTTATTTTTCTTTACTCTGCAAAATTGTATTTCCTTTTAACGTGGTATTCTTACATATTCTTTCATGAGAACACTCTCCTGTGCCTTCTCTTTTGAGTCTCCACGCTTACACATACACGCAACACCAACGCTTTTCGAGTTACAACATGTTGTTTAGGAAAAAGAAGATGATTTCGCACGATGCGGGATTTCCTTAAAACGTGGTTTTCTGAAAAATTTTGACGAAAGAAAATTCTCCTGTGGGTTCTCTTTTGAGGCTACATGTTTAGATGTACACGCCACACCAAATCTTTTCGAGTTACAACGTGTTGTTTTGGAGATACAAGCTAATTTTGTACGATGCGTTAATTCTTCTCATAAAGTGTTTCCAATACATACGTATTTGTCTTTACTCTGCAACACTGTATTTCCTTATAACGTGGTATTCTTACATATTCTTTCGAGAGAAAAGTATCCTGTGCGTTCCCTTTTGAGGCTGCACACTTAGACATACAGGCAACATCAATGCTTTTAGAGTTACAACGTGTTGTTTATGAAAAACAAGATTATTTCGCACGATGCGGGATTTCTTTAAAACGTGGTTTTCTGACAAATTTTGACGAATGAAAATTCTCCTGTGGGTTCTCTTTTGAGGCTCCACGTTTAGACATACACGCCACACCAAATCCTTTCGAGTTACCACGTGTTGCTTTGGAGAAACAAGCTAATTTTCTACGATGCGTTATTTCTTCTCGTAAAGTGTTTCCAATAATTACGTATTTGTCTTTACTCTGCAACACTGTATTTCCTTATAAAGTTGTATTCTTACATGTTATTTGAGAGAAAACTCTCCTGTGCGTTCTCTTTAGAGGCTACAGGCTTAGACATACACGAAACACCAAAGCTTTTTGAGTTACAACATGTTGTTTATGAAAAACAAGATAATTTTGCACGATGCGGGATTTCCTTAAAACGTGGTTTTCTGACAAATTTTGACGAAAGAAAGTTATCCTGTGGTTTCTCTTTTGAGGGTACACGTGTAGACGTATGAGCCACACCAAATCTTTTCGAGTTACAACGTGTTGTTTAGGAGATACAAGCAAATTTTGTAAGATGCGTTATTTCTTCTCCTAAGTGTTTCCAATATGTACTTATTTGCCTTTACTCTGCAACATTGTATTTCCATATAACGTGGTATTCTTACATATTCTTTCGAGGGAAAACGCTCCTGTGCGTGCTCTTTTGAGGCTACACGTGTAGACATACACGCAACGCCAAACCTTTTCGAGTTACAACGTGTTGTTTAGGAAAAACAAGATAATTTCGCACGATGCGAGATTTCCATAAAACGTGGTTTTCTGAAAAATTTTGATGAAAGAAAGTTCTCCTGTGTGTTCTCTTTTGAGGCTACACTTCTAGAGGTACGAGCCACACCAAATCTTTTCGAGTTACAAAGTGTTCTTTAGGAGATACAAGCTAATTTTGTACGATGCGTTATTTCTTCTCTTAAAGTGTTTCCAATACGTACGTAGTTGTCTTTATTCTGCAACACTGTATTTCCTTATAACGTGGTATCCCTACATATTCTTTCAAGAGAAAACTCTCCTGTGCGTTCTCTTTTGAGGCTACAAGCTTAGACATACACGCAACACCAAAGCTTTTCGATTTACAACGTGTTGTTTAGGAAAAACAAGATAATTTCGCACGATGCGAGATTTCCTTTAAACGTGGTTTCTGACAAATTTTGATGAAAGAAAATTCTCCTGTGGGTTCTCTTTTGAGGCTAAAAGTTTAGACATACACGTCACACCAAATCTTTTCGAGTTACAACGTGTTGTTTAGGAGATACAAGCTAATTTTTTACGATCCATTCTTCCTTCTCATAAAGTGTTTCCAATATGTACTTATTTGTCTTTACTCTGCAAAATTGTATTTCCTTATAACGTGGTATTCTTACATATTCTTTCGAGAGAAAACTCTCCTGTGCCTTCTCTTTTGAGGCTCCATGCTTACACATACACGCAACACCAAAGCTTTTCAAGTTACAACATGTTGTTTAGGAAAAAGAAGATGATTTCGCACGATGGGGGATTTCCTTAACACGTGGTTTTCTGAAAAATTTTGACGAAAGAAAATTCTCCTGTGGGTTCTCTTTTGAGGCTACATGTTTAGACGTACATGCCACACCAAATCTGTTCGAGTTACAACGTATTGTTTAGGAGATACAAGTTAATTTTTTACAATGCGTTAATTCTTCTCATAAAGTGTTTCCAATACATACATATTTGTCTTTACCCTGCAACATTGTATTTCCTTATAACGTGGTATTCTTACATATTCTTTCAATAGAAAACTGTCCTGTGCGTTCTCCTTTGAGGCCACACGTTTAGACATACACGCAACACCAAAGCTTTTCGAATTACAACGTGTTGTTTAGGAAAAACAAGATAATTTCGCACAATGCGGGATTTCCTTAAAACGTGGTTTTCTGACAAATTTTTACGAAAGAAAATTCTCCTGTGGGTTCTCTTTTGAGGCTACACGTTTCAACTTACACGCCACACCAAATCCTTCGAGTTACAACGTGTTGTTTAGGAAATACAAGCTAATTTTTTACGATGTATTATTCCTTCTCGTAAAGTGTTTCCAATAAGTAAGTATCTGTCTTTACTCTGCAACACTGTATTTCCTTATAACGTGGTATTCTTACATATTCTTTCAAGAGAATACTCTCCTGTGCCTTCTCTTTTGAGGCTACACGCTTAGACATACACGCAACACCAAAGCTTTTCGAGTTACAACGTGTTGTTTAGGAAAAACAAGATAATTTCGCACGATGCGGGATTTCCTTAAAACGTGGTTTTCTGAAAAATTTTGACGAAAGAAAATTCTCCTGTGGGTTCTCTTTTGAGGCTACATGTTTAGATGTACACGCCACACCAAATCCTTTCGAGTTACAACGTTTTGTTTAGGAGATACAAGCTAATTTTGTAAGATGCGTTAATTCTTCTCATAAAGTGTTTCCAATACGTACGAATTTGTCTTTACTCTGCAACACTGTATTTCCTTATAACGTGGTATTCTTACATATTCTTTCGAGGGAAAACTCTCCTGTGCGTTCTCTTTCGAGGCTACACGCTTAGACAAACACGCAACACCAAAGCTTTTCGAGTTACAACGTGTTGTTTAGGAAAAAACAAGATAATTTCGCATGATGCGAGATTTCCATAAATCGTGGTTTTCTGAAAATTTTTAACGAAAAATTTCCTCCTGTGGGTTCTCTTTTGAGGCTACACTTGTAGAGGTATGAGCCACACCAAATCTTTTCGAGTTACAAAGTTTTGTTTAGGAGATACAAGCTAATTTTGTATGATGCGTTATTTCTTCTCTTAAAGTGTTTCCAATATGTACGTATTTGTCTTTACTCTGCAACACTTTATTTCCTTATAACGTGGTATTCCTACATTTTCTTTCGAGAGAAAACTCTCCTGTGCGTTCTCTTTTGAGGCTACACGCTTAGACATACACGCAACACCAAAGCTTTTCGATTTACAACGTGTTGTTTATGAAAAACAAGATAATTTCACACGATGCGAGATTTCCTTAAAACGTGGTTTCTGACAAATTTTGATGAAAGAAAATTCTTGGGCCTGGGAGCGGCGGCAGCAGCAGCAGTAGCAGCAGCAGTGGCTGGTCCAGAGGAAGGGCCATCAGCAGTAGAACCAAGCGGACAGGGTCCAGGCAGACCCGGTGCCCACGACCACTGGCCATCGCTGGCCAGCCAGGCTGCAAGCAGCGGCGGATTTACGGTGCCTTTCACCACACGGAAGCCACATCAGAACTCTGCCTCCCGCCAGTCAGTTACGAGGGCTCCATATTGGTTCTCGGTCGCCAGAGAAATCAGACTGAGGTACGCAAATATAACCCGAGAACAACATCGCGGGGGTCTAAGCCCGACGGGCGTTGGCCTGCACCCAGGCCCTGAGCTGATCGGGGGTCCACCGGGGTGCAAACCCGGCCAGGAGGTTTTTTTCCTCCAGGGCCGGCGCGCGCACCACCACCATTTTGCCTGGGGGAAGCCAGGGAGACCTAGCAGGCAAAACCAAACCGGCTAACAGGCATAGCAGGGGTCTCAGACGGTCAGTCCCTGGACTGCCCCCAGGCCCTGGGCTGCTCGGTGGGCCATCTGTGTGCCGACCCGGCCAGGAGGTTGTTTATCCGGGCCAGTTTGCGCACCACCACCATTTTGCCTACGGGAAGCCAGAGAGACCTAGCAGGCAAAACCAAACCAGCTAACAGGCATAGCCCGAGGCGGACATAGCAGGGGTCTCAGACGGTCAGGCCCTGGACTGACCCCCAGGCCCTGGGCTGCTCGTTGGGCCATCTGTGTGCTGACCCAGCCAGGAGGTTGTTAGCCCAGCAGACTCTCCCAGCACTCTCAGGGAACTCGCACACGCCACCATCCTAGCCACCTGACACACCCAATTAACACCCACAGCTGAGGGAAACTTTGCACCGACATTGGCCTGCCAGGCTTTTGCCTAGACTCAGGGCCTGAGCAGCTAGGCTAGCCTTGTGTGCACCAACCCGGTTGGGAGTTCTGCTGCCCAGATCAGCCTGGGCGGCAGCACCACATCTCCAAGTCCTGCAAGTGGCTAGCTGGGTTTCCGGGCGGCCAGCTGGGAGAAGTCAGTGTGCTCCAGTGAATCCAGCGGGCCCCAGCAGGAGCCTTCGGGTGCCTGCTTTGGGATCTGAACAGCCTGGGCAGCAGCACCCTGTCTACAAGCAGTGCAGGAGGTAAGCTGTGCACCAGAGGCCAACGGGGAAGGGGCAGCTTGCACTGGTGAGTCCAGCACTGACAAGACAAACTAACACCAGTGAGAACTAGATGGCAAAAGGCAAACGCAGGAACGTCACTAACAGAAATCAAGGCAATATGGCAACATCTGAACCCAATTCTCCTCTACCAACATGTCCTGGATACCCCATCACACCAGTAAAACATGATTTGGATTTAAAATCACTGGTCATGATGCTGGTACAGGAACACATGAAGGACATACTTAAAGAAATTCAGGAGAAAATGGATCAAAAGTTAGAAGCCCTTGCAAGGGAAACACAAAAATCATTGAAAGAAATCCAGGAGAATACAAAAGCCAACAAGGAGGGAATGCAAAAAACACTTAAAGAAATACAGGAGAACTTTGGTCAACAGGCTGAGGTCATGAAAGATGAAACACAAAAATCTCTTAAAGAAATACAGGAGAACTTTGGTCAACAGGCTGAGCTCATGAAAGAGGAAACACAAAAATCTCTTAAAGAATTACAGGAAAACACAAACATGCAAGTGAAGGAGCTAAGCAAAACCATCCAGGATCTAAAATCAGAAGTAGAAACAACTAAGAAAACTCAAAGGGAGACAACTTTTGAGATAGAAAGCCTTGGGAAGAAATCAGGGGACAGAGATGCAAATATCAACAACAGAATACAAGAGATAGAAGAAAGAATCTCAGATGCTGAAGATTCCATAGAAACCATGGACTCAACAGTTAAAGAAAATGCAAAATGCAAAAAGCTTGTAACCCAAAATATCCAGGAAATCCAGGACACAATGAGAAGACCAAACCTAAGGATTATAGGCATAGATGAGAGTGAAGATTTACAACTTAAAGGGCCAGCAAATATCTTCAATAAAATTATGGAAGAAAACTTCCCTAACCTAAAGAGAGAGATGCCCATGAATATACAAGAAGCCTACAGAACTCCAAACAGACTGGACCAGAACAGAAATACTTCCCGTCACATAATAATCAAAACACCAAATGTTCTAAACAAAGAAAGAATACTAAAGGCAGTAAGAGAAAAAGGCCAAGTAACATATAAAGGAAGACCTATCAGAATCACAGCAGACTTTTCACCGGAGACTATGAAGGCTAGAAGGTCCTGGGCAGATCTCATGCAGACTCTAAGAGAACACAAATGCCAACCAAAACTACTATATCCAGCAAAACTCTCAATCACCATAGATGCAGAAACTAAGATATTTCATGACAAAACCAAGTTTACCCAATATCTATCCACAAACCCGGCCCTAAAAAGGATAATAGGAAGACAACACCAATACAAGGAGGGAAACTTCACCCTGGAAAAAGCAAGATAGAAACCTTTCATCAAACCCAAAAGAAGTTAAGCATTCAAATTAAAAAAATAACGTCAAAAATGATAGGAAGTAACAATCACTATTCCTTAATATCTCTTAACATCAATGGACTTAATGCCCCAACAAAAAGACACAGACTAACTGAATGGATACGTAAACAGGACCCTACATTTTGCTGCTTACAGGAAACACACCTCAGGGTCAAAGACAAACACTACCTTAGAGTAAAAGGCTGGAAGACAATTTTACAAGCAAATGGTCTCAGGAAACAAGCTGGAGTAGCCATTTTAATATCAGATAAAATTGACTTTCAACCCAAAGTCATCAAAAGAGACCCTGAGGGACACTTCTTGCTGGTCAAAAGAAAAATACAAAAAGAAGAACTGTCAATCCTGAACATCTATGCCCCAAATGCAAGGGCACCCTCTTTCGTAAAAGAAACTTTATTAAAACTAAAAGCACACATTGCACCTAACACAATAATTGTGGGTGACTTCAACACTGCACTTTCCTCAATGGACCGATCAGGAAAACAGAAACTAAACAGGGACACAATGAAACTAATTGAAGCTTTGGACCAATTAGATTTAACAGATATATATAGAACATTCTATCCTAAAACAAAAGAATATACCTTTTTCTCAGCACCTCATGGTACCTTCTCCAAAATCGACCATATAATTGGTCACAA
The DNA here is from genome assembly GCF_947179515.1 of Apodemus sylvaticus. Classification (NCBI taxonomy): domain Eukaryota; kingdom Metazoa; phylum Chordata; class Mammalia; order Rodentia; family Muridae; genus Apodemus; species Apodemus sylvaticus. The sequence continues at coordinate 373,396 of NW_026263016.1, forward strand.
GACAGACCTCAACAAATATAAGAAGATAGAACTAATACCATGCCTCCTATCTGATCACTATGGAGTAAAAGTGGTCTTCAATAGCAACAGAAACAACAGAAAACCCACATACACGTGGAAACTGAACAATACTCTACTCAATGATACCTTGGTCAAGGAAGAAATAAAGAAAGAAATTAAAGACTGTTTAGAACACAATAAAAATGAAAACACCACATACCCAAATCTATGGGACACAATGAAAGCAGTGCTAAGAGGAAAACTCATAGCCCTGAGTGCCTCCAAAAAGAAAATGGAGAGAGCATACATTACCAGCTTAATGACACACCTGAAAGCCCTAGAACAAAAAGAAGCTATTTCACCCAGGAGGAGTAGAAGGCAGGAAATCATCAAACTCAGGGCCGAAATCAATCAAGTAGAAACAAAGAGAACCATACAAAAAATCAACAAAACCAGGAGCTGGTTCTTTGAGAAAATCAACAAGATAGATAAACCCTTAGCCAGACTGACCAAAGGGTACAGAGAAAGTATCCAAATTAACAAACTTAGAAATGAAAAGGGAGATATAACAACGGAAACTGAGGAAATCCAAAAAATCATCAGATCCTACTACAAGAGCCTGTACTCAACACAACTGGAGAATCTGGAGGAAATGGACAATTTCCTTGACAGATACCAAATACCAAAATTAAATCAGGACCAACTAGACCATCTAAACAGTCCCATAATGCCTAAAGAAATAGAAGGAGTCATAGAAAGTCTTCCAACCAAAAAAAGCACAGGACCAGATGGCTTCAGTGCAGAATTCTACCAGACCTTCAAAGAAGAGTTAACACCAATACTCTTCAAACTATTCCACAAAATAGAAACAGAAGGAACACTACCCAATTCCTTCTACGAAGCCACAATTCCGCTGATACCAAAGCCACAAAAAGATCCAACAAAGAAAGAGAACTTCAGACCAATTTCCCTTATGAACATCGATGCAAAAATACTCAATAAAATTCTTGCTAACCGAATCCAAGAACACATCAAAACGATCATCCACCATGATCAAGTAGGCTTTATCCCAGGAATGCAGGGTTGGTTCAATATACGGAAATCCATCAATACAATCCACTACATAAACAAACTCAAATAACAAAACCACATGGTCATTTCATTGGATGCTGAAAAAGCATTTGACAAAATTCAGCATCCCTTCATGCTTAAAGTCTTGGAGAGAACAGGAATTCAAGGCCCATACCTAAACATAGTAAAAGCAATATACAGCAAACCGGTAGCCAGCATCAAACTAAATGGAGAGAAACTTGAAGCAATCCCACTGAAATCAAGGACCAGACAAGGCTGCCCCCTTTCTCCTTATCTTTTCAATATTGTACTTGAGGTACTAGCTCGGGCAATTCGACAACATAAGGAGGTCAAAGGGATACAAATTGGAAAGGAAGAAGTCAAACTATCATTATTTACAGACGACATGATCGTCTACCTAAGTGACCCAAAGAACTCCACTAGAGAGCTCCTACAGCTGATAAACAACTTCAGCAAAGTGGCAGGTTATAAAATCAACTCAAGCAAATCAGTGGCCTTCCTATACTCAAAGGATAAGCAGGCTGAGAAAGAAATTAGGGAAATGACCCCCTTCACTATAGCCTCAAACAGTATAAAGTATCTTGGGGTGACCCTTACCAAACATGTGAAAGATCTGTATGACAAGAACTTCAAGACTCTGAAGAAGGAAATGGAAGAAGACCTCAAAAAATGGGAAAACCTCCCATGCTCATGGATCGGTAGAACCAATATAGTTAAAATGGCCATTCTGCCTAAAGCACTATACAGATTCAATGCAATACCCATCAAAATCCCAACTCAATTCTTCACAGAGTTAGAAAGAGCAATTATCAAATTCATCTGGAACAACAAAAAACCCAGGATACCTAAAACTATTCTCAGCAACAAAAGAAAATCTGGGGGAATCAGTATCCCTGACCTCAAGCAATACTACAGAGCAATAGTGTTAAAAACTGCATGGTGTTGGTACAGTGACAGACAGGAGGATCAATGGAACAGGATTGAAGATCTAGAAATGAACCCACACACCTATGGCCACTTGATCCTTAACAAAGAGGCTGAAAACATCCAATGGAAAAAAGATAGCCTTTTCAACAAATGGTGCTGGTTCAACTGGAGGTCAGCATGCAGAAGAATGCGAATTGATCCATCCTTGTCTCCTTGTACTAAGCTCAAATCCAAATGGATCAAGGACCTCCACATAAAGCCAGACACTCTGAAGCTAATAGAAAAGAAACTGGGGAAGAACCTTGAGGACATCGGTACAGGGAGAAAGTTTCTGAACAGAACACCAATAGCGTATGCTCTAAGAGCAAGAATTGACAAATGGGACCTCATGAAATTACAAAGTTTCTGTAAGGCAAAGGACACCATCAAGAGGAAAAATCGGCAACCAACAAATTGGGAAAAGATCTTCACCAATCCTACATCATATAGAGGGCTAATATCCAATATATATAAAGAACTCAAGAAGTTAGACTCCAGAAAACCAAACAACCCTATTAAAAAATGGGGTACAGAGTTAAACAAAGAATTCTCACCTGAAGAACTTCGGATGGCGGAGAAGCATCTTAAAAAATGCTCAACTTCATTAGTCATCAGGGAAATGCAAATCAAAACAACCCTAAGATTTCATCTTACACCAGTCAGAATGGCTAAGATTAAAAATTCAGGAGACAGCAGCTGTTGGAGAGGGTGTGGAGAAAGAGGAACACTCCTCCACTGCTGGTGGGGTTGCAAATTGGTAAAACCACTCTGGAAATCAGTCTGGCGGTTCCTCCGAAAACTGGGCACCTCACTTCCAGAAGATCCTGCTATACCACTCCTGGGCATATACCCAGAAGACTCCCCTCCATGTAATAAGGATACATGTTCTACTATGTTCATAGCAGCCCTATTTATAATTGCCAGATGCTGGAAAGAACCCAGGTATCCCTCAACAGAAGAGTGGATGCAAAAAATGTGGTATATCTACACAATGGAGCACTATTCAGCCATTAGAAACAATGAATTCATGAAATTCTTAGGCAAATGGATGGAGCTAGAGAATATCATACTAAGTGAGGTAACCCAGACTCAAGAGGTGAATCATGGTATGCACTCATTAATAAGTGGATATTAACCTAGAAAACTGGAATACCCAAAACATAATCCACACATCAAATGAGGTACAAGAAGAAAGGAGGAGTGGCCCCTGGTTATGGAAAGACTCACTGAAACAGTATTTAGCAAAACCAGAACGGGGAAGTGGGAAGGGGTGGATGGGAGGACAGGGGAAGAGAAGGGGGCTTTCGGGACTTTCGGGGAGTGGGGGGGCTAGAAAAGGGGAAATCATTTGAAATGTAAATAAATTATATCGAATAAAAAAGAAGTTAACACTAAAAAAAATAAGACAAAAAAAAAAGGAGTGGGAGTGGATGGGTTGGTGAGCAGGGAGAAGGGGTTATGGGATAGTGTGTTTTCAGAGGGGAAACCAGGAATGCAGATAATATTTAAAATGTAAATAAAGAAAATATTTAATTTAAAAAACGTAAAAAAAAAAAAAAAAGAAAGAAAGAAAATTCTCCTGTGGGTTCTCTTTTGAGGCTACACGTTTAGACGTACACGTCACACCAAATCTTTTCGAGTTACAACATGTTGTTTAGGAGATACAAGCTAATTTTTTACGATGCATTCTTTCTTCTCGTAAAGTGTTTCCAATCTGTACTTATTTGTCTATAATCTGCAAAATTGTATTTCCTTATAACGTGGGATTCTTACATATTCTTTCGAGAGAAAACTCTCCTGTGCCTTCTCTTTTGAGGCTCCACGCTTACACATACACGCAACACCAAAGCTTTTCGAGTTACAACATGTTGTTTAGGAAAAAGAAGATGATTCCGCACGATGGGGGATTTCCTTAAAACGTGGTTTTCTGAAAAATTTGGACGAAAGAAAATTCTCCTGTGGGTTCTCTTTTGAGGCTACATGTTTAGAAGTACACGCCACGCCAAACCTTTTCGAGTTACAACGTGTTGTTTAGGAGATACAAGCTAATTTTGTACGATGCGTTAATTCTTCTCGTAAAGTGTTTCCAAAACGTACGTATTTGTCTTTACTCTGCAACACTGTATTTCCTTATAACATGGTATTCTTACATATTCTTTCGAGAGAAAACTATCCTTTGCATTCCCTTTTGAGGCTACACATTTAGACATACAGGCAACACCAATGCTTTTCGAATTACAACGTGTTGTTTATGAAAAACAAGATAATTTCGCACAATGCGGGATTTCCTTAAACCATTGTGTTCTGACAAATTTTGAGGAAAGAAAATTCTCCTGTGGGTTCTCTTTTGATGCTACACGTTTAGACGTGCACGCCACACCAAATCCTTTCCAGTTACCAAGTGTTTAGGAGATACAAGCTAATTTTGTACTATGTGTTATTTCTTCTCTTAAAGTGTTTCCAATAAGTACGCATTTGTCTTTACTCTGCAACACTCTATTTCCTTATAACATTGTATTCTTACATGTTCTTTCAAGAGAAAACTCTCCTGGGAGTTCTCTTTAGAGGCTACACGCTTAGACATACACGCAACACCAAAGCTTTTCGAGTTACAACGTGTTGTTTAGGAAAAACAAGATAATTTCGCACGATGCGGGATTTCCTTAAAACGTGGTTTTCTGACAAATTTTGACGAAAGAAAATTCTACTGTGTCTTCTCATTTGAGGCTACAGGTTTAGACGTACACGCCACACTGAATCTTTTCGAGTTACAACGTGTTGTTTAGGAGATACAAGCTAATTTTTTACGATGTGTTATTTCTTCTCGTAAAGTGTTTCCCATACATACGTATTTGTCTTTACTCTGCAACACTGTATTTCCTTATAACGTGGTATTCTTATATATTCTTTCGAGAGAAAACTCTCCTGTCCGTTCTCTTTTGAGGCCACACGTTTAGACATACACGCAACACCAAAGCTTTTCGAGTTATAACGTGTTTTTTAGGAAAAACAAGATAATTTCACACAATGCGGGATTTCCTTAAAACGTGGTTTTCTGACAAATATTGACAAAAGAAAATTCTCCTGTGGGTTCTCTTTTGAGGCTACAAGTTTCAAATTACATGCCACACCAAATCCTTCGAGTTACAACGTGTTGTTTAGGAAATACAAGCTCATTTTGTACTATGTATTATTCCTTCTCGCAAAGTGTTTCCAATAAGTAAGTATCTGTCTTTACTCTGCAACACTGTATTTCCTTATAACGTGGTATTCTTACATATTCTTTCGAGAGAATACACTACTGTGCCTTCTCTTTTGAGGCTACACGCTTAGACATACACGCAACACCAAAGCTTTTCGAGTTACAACGTGTTGTTTAGGAAAAACAAGATGATTTCGCACTATGCAGGACTTCCTTAAAACGTGGTTTTCTGAAAAAAATTTGACGAAAGAAAATTCTCTTGTGGGTTCTCTTTTGAGGCTACACGTTTAGATGTAAACATCACACCAAATCTTTTCGAGTTACAACGTGTTGTTTAGGAGATACAAGCTAATTTTGTACCATGCGTTATTTCTTCTCATTAAGTGTTTCCAATACATAAGTATTTCTCTTTTCTCTGCAACACCGTATCCTTATTACGTGGTATTCTTACATATTCTTTCGAGAGAAAACTCTCCTGTGGGTTCTCTTTTGAGGCTACAAGCTTAGACATACATGTAACACCATAGCTTTTCGAGTTACAACGTGTTGTTTAGGAAAAACAAGATAATTTCGCACAATGCGGGATTTCCTAAAAACGTGATTTCTGAAAAATTTTGACGAAAGAAAATTTTCCTGTGGATTCTCTTTTGAGGCTACACATTTAGACGTACACGCCACACCAAATCTTTTCGAGTTACAACGTGTTGTTTAGGAGATACAAGCTAATTTTGAACGATGCGTTATTTCATCTCTAAAAGTGTTTCCAATAAGTACCTATTTGTCTTTAGTCTGCAACGCTGTATTTCCTTAGAACGTGGTATTCTTACATCTTATTTCGAGAGAAAACACTCCTGTACGTTCGCTTTTGAGGATACACGCTTAGACATACACGCAACACCAAAGCTTTTCAAGTTACAACGTGTTGTTTAGGAAAAACAAGATAATTTCACACGATGCGGGATTACCGTAAAACGTGGTTTTCTGACATATTTTGACGAAAGAAAATTCTCCTGTGGGTTCTCTTTTGAGGCTACACATTTAGACGTACATGCCACACCAACTCTTTTCGAGTTACAATGTGTTGTTTAGGAGATACAAGCTAATTTTGTACGATGCGTTATTTCTTCTCATAAAGTGTTTCCAATATGTACGTATTTGTCTTTATTCTGCAACACTGTATTTCCTTATAACGTGGTATTCTTAAATATTCTTTCGAGAGAAAACTCTCCTGTGCGTTCTCTTTTGAGGCTACACGCTTAGACATACACGCCACACCAAATCTTTTCGAGTTACAACGTGTTGTTTAGGAGATACAAACTAATTTTGAACGATGTTTTATTTCTTCTCGTAAAGTGTTTCCAATACATACGTATTTGTCTTTATTCCGCAATACTGTATTTCCTTATAACGTGGTATTCTTACATATTCTTTCGAGAGATAACTCTCCTCTGCGTTCTCTTTTGAGACTACACGCTTAGACATACACGTAACACCAAAGCTTTTCGAGTTACAACGTGTTGTTTAGGAAAATCAAGATAATTTCGCACAATGCGGGATTTCCTAAAAACGTGATTTCTGAAACATTTTGAAGAAAGAAAATTCTCCTCTGGGTTCTCTTTTGAGACTACACGTTTAGTCGTACACGCTACACCAAATCATTTCGAGTTACAACGTGTTGTTAAGGAGATACAAGGTAATTTTGAACGATGCATTATTTCATCTCTAAAAGTGTTTCCAATACGTACGTATTTGTCTTTAGTCTACAACACTGTATTTCCTAGAACGTGGTATTCTTACATCTTCTTCCGAGAGAAAACTCTCCTGTGCATTCGCTTTTGAGGCTACATGCTTAGACATACACGCAACACCAAATCTTTTCAAGTTACAACGTGTTGTTTAAGAAAAACAAGATAATTTCACACGATGCGGGATTTCCTTAAAACGTGGTTTTCTGACATATTTTGACGAACAAAAATTCTCCTGTGGGTTCTCTTTTGAGGCTACACATTTAGACGTACATGCCACACCAAATCTTTTCGAGTTACAACGTGTTGTTTAGGAGATACAAGCTAATTTTGTATGATGCGTTATTTCTTCTCGTAAAGTGTTTACAATGTGTACATATTTGTCTTTATTCTGCAACACTGTATTTCCTTATAACGTGGTATTCTTACATGTTCTCTCGAGAGAAAACTCTCCTGTGGGTTCTCTTTTGAGGCTACACGTTTAGATGTACACGCCACACCAAATCTTTTTGAGTTACAACGTGTTGTTTAGGAGATACAAGCTAATTTTGAACGATGCATTATTTCTTCGTGTAGCCTCAAAAGAGAACACACAGGAGAATTTTCTTTCATCAAAATTTGTCAGAAACCACGTTTTAAGGAAATCTCGCATCCTGCGAAATTATCTTGTTTTTCACAAACAAAATGTTGTAACACGAAAAGCTTTGGTGTGGCGTGTATGTCTACGCGTGTAGCCTCAAAAGAGAATGCAGAGGAGAGTTTTCTCTCGAAAGAATATGTAAGAATACCACGTTATAAGTAAATACAGTGTTGCAGAGTAAAGATAAATAGGTACAGATTGTAAATACTTTATGAGAAGAATTAATGCATGTTACAAAATTAGCTTGTATCTCCTAAACAACACCTTGTAACTCGACAGGATTTGGTGTGGCGTGTAGGTCTAAATGCTTAGCCTCATAAGAGAACCCACAGGAGAATTTTCTTTCCTTAGAACTTGTCAGAAAACCACGTCTTAAGAAAATCCCGCATCGTACGAATAAAAAAAATAACAATAAAAAAAAATTCTAAAGAAAAGCAAATAAATTGTATCAAGCCTAAAAAAAAAAAAAAGAAAAAGAAAAAAAAAGAAAAAAAAGAAAGAATATGTAAGAATACCACGTTATAAGGAAATAAAGTGTTGCAGATTAAAGATAAATAGGTACGTATTGTAAATACTTTATGAGAAGAAATAACGCATGGTACAAAATTAGCTTGTATCTCCTAAACAACACCTTGTAACTCGAAAGAATTTGGTGCGGCGTGTACGTGTAATCGTGTAGCCTCATAAGAGAACCCACAGGAGAACTTTCTTACGTCAAAATTTTTTCAGAAAACCACGTTTTATGGAAATCTCGCGTCCTGAGAAATTATCTTGTTTTTCCTAAACAGCACGTTGTAACTCGAAAAGATTTGGTGTGGCTCGTACGTCTAAACGTGTAGGCTCAAAAGTGAACCCACAGGAGAATTTTCTTTCATCAAAATTTGTCAGAAACCACGTTTAAGGAAATCTCACATCGTGTGAAATTATCTTGTTTTTCCTAAACAACACGTTGTAACTCGAAAAGCTTTGGTGTTGCTTGTATGTCTAAACATGTAGCCTCAAAAGAGAACGCTCAGGAGAGTTTTCCCTCGAAAGAATATGTAAGAATACCACGTTATAAGGAAATACAGTGTTGCAGAGTAAAGACAAATAAGTACGTATTGGAAACACTTTACGAGAAGAAATAATGCATCGTTCAAAATTTTTCCTAAACTACATGTTGTAACTTGAATAGCTTTGGTGTTGCCTGTATGTCTAAGTGTGTAGCCACAAAAGGGAATGCACAGGACAGTTTTCTATCGAAAGAATATGTAAGAATACCACGTTATAAGGAAATACAATGTTGCAGAGTAAAGACAAATACGTACGTATTGGAAACACTTTATGAGAAGAATTAACACATTGTAAAATATTAGCTTGTATCTCCTAAACAACACGTTGTAACTCGAACAGATTTGGTGTGGCGTGTACGTCTAAACATGTAGCCTCAAAAGAGAACCCACAGGAGAACTTTCTATTGTCAAATTTTTCACAAAACCACGTTTATGGAAATCTCGCATCGTGCGAAATTATCTAGTTTTTCCTAAACAACACGTTGTAACTCGAAAAGCTTTGGTGTTGCTTGTATGTCTAAACATGTAGCCTCAAAAGAGAACGCTCAGGAGAGTTTTCCCTCGAAAGAATATGTAAGAATACCACGTTATAAGGAAATACAGTGTTGCAGAGAAAGACAAATACGTACGTATTGGAAACAATTTACTAGAAGAAATAACACATCGTACAAAATTAGCCTGTATCTCCTAAACAACACGTGGTAACTCGAAAGGATTTGGTGTGGCGTGCATGTCTAAACGTGTAGCATCATAAGAGAACCCACAGGAGAATTTTCTTTCTTCAAAATTTGTCAGAACACAACGGTTTAAGGAAATCCGAGAACGCACAGGAGAGTTTTCTCTTGAAATAATATGTAAGAATACCACGTTATAAGGAAATACAGTGTTGCAGAGTAGAGGCAAATACATACTTATTGGAAAAACTTAAACTTTACGAGAAGAAATAATGCATCGTAAAAAAATTAGCTTGTATCTCCTAAACAACATGTTGTAACTTAAAAAGATTTGGTGTGGCCTGTACGTCTAAACGTGTAGTCTCAAATGAGAACCCATAGGAGAATTTTCTTTGGTCAAAATTTGTCAGAAAATCACGTATTAAGGAAATCCCTCTTCGTGCGAAATTATCTTGTTTTTCCTAAACAACACGTTGTAACGCGAAAATCTTTGGTATTGCGTGTATGTCTAAGCGTGTAGCCTCAAAAGAGGACGCACAGGAAAGTTTTCTCTCGAAAGAATATGTAAGAATACCACGTTATAAGGAAATACAGTGTTGCAGACTAAAGGCAAATACGTACCTATTGGAAACACCTTACAAGAAGAAATAAAGCATCGTAAAAAATTAGCTTGTATCTCCTAAACAACAGTTTGTAACTCGAAAAGATTTGGTGTGGCGTGCACGTCTAAACGTGTAGCCTCAAAAGATAACCCACAGGAGAATTTTTTTTCGTTAATATTTCTCAGAAAACCATGTTTTAAGGAAATCACTCATCGTGCGAAATTATCTTGCTTTTCCTAAACAACACGTTGTAACTCGAAAAGCTTTGATGTTGCGTTTCCAATACATATGTATTTTCCTTTACTCTGCAACACTGTATTTCCTTACAACGTGGTATTCTTACATATTCTTTCGAGAGAAAACTCTCCTGTGCGTTCTCTTTTGGGGCTACACGCTTAGACATACACGCAACACCAAAGCTTTTCGAGTTAAAACGTTTTGTTTAGGAAAAACAAGATAATTTCGCATGATGCGGTATTTCCTTCATACGTGGTTTTCTGACAAATTTTGACCAAAGAAAATTCTCCTATGGTTTCTCTTTTGAGGCTACACGATTAGACGTACACGCCACACCAAATCTTTTTAAGTTACAACGTGTTGTTTAGGAGATACAAGCTAATTTTGTAAGATGCGTTATTTCTTCTCGTAAAGTTTTTCCAATACGTAAATATTTGTCTTTACTCTGCAACACTGTATTTCCTAATAACGTGGTATTCTTATATATTCTTTCGAGAAAAAAACTCTCCTTTGCATTCTCTTTTGAGGCTACACGCTTAGACATACACGCAACACCAAAGGTTTTCGCGTTACAACGTGTTGCTTAGGAAAAACAAGATAATTTCGCACGATGCAGGATTTCCTTAAAACGTGGTTTTCTGACAAATTTTGATGAACGAAAATTCTCCTGTGGGTTCTCGTTTGAGGCTACACGTTTAGACGTACACACCACACCAAATCTTTTCGAGTTATAACGTGATGTTTAGGAGATACATACTAATTTTGTACGATGCCTTATTTCTTCTCGTAAAGTTTAAGTGTTTCCAATAAGTACGTATTTGTCTTTACTCTGCAACACTGTATTTCCTTATAACGTGGTATTCTTACATATTCTTTCGAGAGAAAACTCTCCTGTCCGTTCTCTTTTGAGGCTACATGCTTTGACATACACGCAACACCAAAGCTTTTCGAGTTACAATGTGTTGTTTAGGAAAAACAAGATAATTTAGCACGATGCGGGATTTCCTTAAAACGTGGTTTTCTGACAAATTTTGACGAAAGAAAATACTCCTGTGGGATCTCTTTGGAGGCTACACATTTAGACGTACACACCACATCAAATCTTTTCGAGTTACATCGTGTTGTTTAGGAGATACAAGCTAATTTTTTTACGAAGCGTTATTTCTTCTCATAAAGTTTAAGTGTTTCCATTACGTAAATATTTGCCTTTACTCTGCAACACTGTATTTCCTTATAACGTGGTATTCTTGCATATTCTTTCGAGAGAAAACTCTCCTGTGCATTCTCCTTTGAGGCTACGTGCTTAGATATACACACAACACCAAAGCTTTTCGAGTTACAACGTGTTATTTAGGAAAAACAACATAATTTCGCACGATGCGGGATTTCCTTAAAACTTGGTTTTCTGACAAATTTTGAAGAAATAAAACTCTCCTGTGGGTACTCTTTTGAGGCTACACGTTTAGACGTACATGCCACACCAAATCTTTTCGAGTTCCAACGTGTTGTTTAGGACATACAAGCTAATTTTGCAAGATGCGTTATTTCTCTCATAAAGTGTTTCCAATACATATGTATTAGTCTTTACTCTGCAACACTGTATTTCCTTGTAATGTGGTATCCTTACATATTCTTTCGAGAGAAAACTCTACTGTGAGTTCTCTTTTGAGGCTACACGCAGGGAAAACTCTCCTGTGCCTTCTCTTTTGAGGCTCCATCCTTACACATACACGCAACACCAAAGCTTTTCGAGTTACAACATGTTGTTTAGGAAAAAGGAGATGATTTTGCACGATGCGGGATTAGCTTAAAACGTGGTTTTCTGAAAAATTTTGACGAAAGAAAATTCTCCTGTGTGTTCTCTTTTGAGGCTACATATTTAGTCGTACATACCACACCAAATCTTTTCGAATTACAACGTGTTGTTTAGGAGATACAAGCTAATTTTGTACAATGCGTTAATTCTTCTTGTAAAGTGTTTCAGATATGTACGTATTTGTCTTTACTCTGCAACACTGTATTTCCTTAAAACGTGGTTTTCTTACATATTCTTTTGAGAGAAAGCTATCCTGTGCGTTCCCTTTTGAGGCTACACACTTAGACATACAGGTAACACCAAAGCTTTTCGAGTTACAATGTGTTGTTTATGAAAAACAAGATAATTTCGCACGATGCGGGATTTCCTTAAAACGTGGTTTTCTGACAAATTTTGACGAAAGAAAATTCTCCTGTGTGTTCTCTTTTGAGGCTACATATTTAGACGTACATGCCACACCAAATCTTTTCGAATTACAACGTGTTGTTTAGGAGATACAAGCTAATTTTGTACAATGCGTTAATTCTTCTTGTAAATTGTTTCCGATATGTACGTATTTGTCTTTACTCTGCAACACTGTATTTCCTTAAAACGTGGTTTTCTTACATATTCTTTCGAGAGAAAACTATCCTGTGCGTTCCCTTTTGAGGCTACACACTTAGACATACAGGTAACACCAAAGCTTTTCGAGTTACAATGTGTTGTTTATGAAAAACAAGATAATTTCGCACGATGCGGGATTTCCTTAAAACGTGGTTTTCTGACAAATTTTGACGAAAGAAAATTCTCCTGTGGGTTCTCTTTTGAGGCTTCACGTTTAGACGTGCACACCACACCAAATCCTTTCGAGTTACCACGTGTTGTTTAGGAGATACAAGCTAATTTTATACGATGCGTTATTTCTTCTCATAAAGTGTTTCCAATACGTACATATTTGTCTTTACTCTGCAACACTGTATTTCCTTATAACGTGGTATTCTTACATATTCTGTCGCGAGAAAACTATCCTGTGCGTTCCCTTTTGAGGCTACACACTTAGACATACAGGCAACACCAAAACTTTTCGAGTTACAACGTGTTGTTTATGAAAAACAAGATAATTTCGCACGATGCGGGATTTCCGTAAAAAGTGGTGTTCTGACAAATTTTGACGAAAGAAAATTCTCCTGTTGGTTCTCTTTTGAGGCTACACGTTTAGACGTGCACGCCACACCAAATCTTTTCGAGTTACCACGTGTTGTTTAGGAGATACAAGCTAATTTTTTACGAAGCGTTATTTCTTCTCGTAAAGTGTTTCCAAAAAGCATGTATTTGTCTTTACTCTGCAACACTGTATTTCCTTATAACGTTGTATTCTTACATGTTCTTTTGAGAGAAAAATCTGTGCGTTCTCTTAAGTGGCTACACGCATAGACATACACGCAATACCAAAGCTTTGCGAGTTACAACGTGTTGTTTAGGAAAAACAAGATAATTTTCACGATGCGGGATATCCTTAAAACGTGGTTTTCTGACAAATTTTAACGAAAGAAAGTTCTCCTGTGCGTTGTCTTTTGAGGCTACAGGTTTAGACGTACACGCCACACCAAATCTTTTCGAGTTATAACGTGTTGTTTAGGAGATACAAGCAAATTTTTTACGATGCGTTATTTCTTCTCCTAAAGTGTTTCCAATATGTACTTATTTGTCTTTACTCTGCAACACTGTATTTCCTTATAACGTGGTATTCTTACATATTCTTTTGAGAGAAAACTCTCCTGTGCATTCTCTTTTGAGGCTACACGCTTAGACAAACACTCAACACCAAAGCTTTTCGAGTTACACCGTGTTGTTTAGGAAAAACAAGATAATTTTGCACGATGCGAGATTTCCTTAAAACGTGTTTTCTGACAAATTTTGATGAAAGAAAATTCTCCTGTGAGTTCCCTTTTGAGGCTACACGTTTAGACGTACACGTCACACCAAATCTTTTCGAGTTACAAGGTGTTGTTTAGGAGATACAAGCTAATTTTTTACGATGCGTTATTTCTTCTCGTAAAATGTGTCCAATACGTACTTATTTGTCTTTACTCTGCAACACTGTATTTCCTTATAACGTGGTATTCTTACATATTCTTTCGAGAGAAAACTCTCCTGTGCGTTCTCTTTTGAGGCTCCACGCTTAGACATACACGCACCACCAAAGCTTTCCGAGTTACAACGTGTTGTTTAGGAAAAACAAGATAATTTCCACGATGCGGGATTTCCATAAAACGTGGTTTTCTGACAAATTTTGACGAAAGAAAATTATCCTGTGAGTTCTCTTTTGAGGCTACACGTTTAGACGTACACGCCACACCAAATCTTTTCGAGTTACATCGTGTTGTTTAGGAGATACAAGCTAATTTTGTACGATGCGTTATTACTTTTCGTAAAGTGTTTCCAATACCTACGTATTTGTCTTTACTCTGCAACACTGTATTTCCTTATAACGTGGTATTCTTATATATTCTTTCGAGAGAAATCTCTCCTGTGCATTCTCTTTTGAGGCCACACGTTTAGACATACACGCAACACCAAAGCTTTTCGAGTTACGAAGTGTTGTTCAGGAAAAACAAGATAATTTCGCACAATGCGGGATTTCCTTAATACGTGGATTCTGACAAATTTTGACGAAAGAAAATTCTCCTGTGTGTTCTCTTTTAGGCTACATATTTAGACGTACACGCCACATCAAATCTTTTCGAATTACAACGTATTGTTTAGGAGATACAAGCTAATTTTGTACAATGCGTTAATTCTTCTCGTAAAGTGTTTCCAATACGTACATATTTGTCTTTACTCTGCAACACTGTATTTCTTAAAACGTGGTTTTCTTACATATTATTTCAAGAGAAAACTATCCTGTGCATTCCCTTTTGAGGCTACACACTTAGACATACAGGCAACAACAAAGCTTTTCGAGTTACAACCTGTTGTTTATGAAAAACAAGATAATTTCGCACGATGCGGGATTTCCTTAAAACGTGGTTTTCTGACAAATTTTGACGAAAGAAAATTCTCCTGTGGGTTCCCTTTTGAGGCTTCACGTTTAGACGTGCACGCCACACCAAATCCTTTCAAGTTACCACATGTTGTGTAGGAGATACAAGCTAATTTTGTACGCTGCGTTATTTCTTCTCATAAAGTGTTTCCAATACGTAAGTATTTGTCTTTATTCTGCAACACTGTATTTCCTTATAACGTGGTATTCTTACATATTCTGTCGAGAGAAAACTATCCTGTGCGTTCCCTTTTGAGGCTACACACTTAGACATACAGGCAACACCAAAACCTTTCAAGTTACAACGTGTTGTTTATGAAAAACAAGATAAGTTCGCACGATGCGGGATTTCCTTAAAACGTGGTGTTCTGACAAATTTTGACGAAAGAAAATTCTCCTGTTGGTTCTCTTTTGAGGCTACACGTTTAGACGTGCACGCCACACCAAATCTTTTCGAGTTACCACGTGTTGTTTAGGAGATACAAGCTAATTTTTTACGATGCGTTATTTCTTCTCGTAAAGTGTTTCCAATAAGTACGTATTTGTCTTTACTCTGCAACACTGTATTTCCTTATAACGTTGTATTCTTACATGTTCTTTCGAGAGAAAAATCTCCTGTGCCTTCTCTTAAGTGGCTACACGCATAGACATACATGCAGCACCAAAGCTTTTCGAGTTACAACGTGTTGTTTAGGAAAAACAAGATAATTTTGCACGATGCGGGATATCCTTAAAACGTGGTTTTCTGACAAATTTTGACGAAAGAAAGTTCTCCTGTGGGTTCTCTTTTGAGGCTACAAGTTTAGACGTATGAGCCACACCAAATCTTTTTGAGTTACAACGTGTTGTTTACGAGATACAAGCAAATTTTTTACGATGCGTTATTTCTTCTCCTAAAGTGTTTCCAATATGTACTTATTTGTCTTTACTCTGCAACACTGTATTTCCTTATAACGTGGTATTCTTACATATTCTTTCGAGAGAAAACTCTCCTGTGCGTTCTCTTTTGAGGCTACACGCTTAGACAAACACTCAACACCAAAGCTTTTCGAGTTACACCTTGTTGTTTAGTAAAAACAAGATAATTTTGCACGATGCGAGATTTCCTTAAAACGTGTTTTCTGACAAATTTTGATGAA
Source organism: Apodemus sylvaticus (assembly GCF_947179515.1). Lineage (NCBI taxonomy): Eukaryota > Metazoa > Chordata > Mammalia > Rodentia > Muridae > Apodemus > Apodemus sylvaticus. The sequence continues at coordinate 389,583 of NW_026263016.1, forward strand.
AGAAAATTCTCCTGTGAGTTCTCTTTTGAGGGTACATGTTTAGACGTACATGTCACACCAAATCTTTTCGAGTTACAACGTGTTGTTTAGGAGATACAAGCTAATTTTTTACGATGCGTTATTTCTTCTCATAAATTGTGTCCAATACTTACTTATTTGTCTTTACTCTGCAACACTGTATTTCCTTATAACGCGGTATTCTTACATATTCTTTCGAGAGAAAACTCTCCTGTGCGTTCTCTTTTGAGGCTACACGCTTAGACATACACGCAGCACCAAAGCTTTTCGAGTTACAACGTGTTGTTTAGGAAAAACAAGATAATTTCCACGATGCGGGATTTCCATAAAACGTGGTTTTCTGACAAATTTTGACGAAAGAAAATACTCCTGTAAGTTCACTTTTGAGGCTACACGTTTAGACGTACACGCCACACCAAATCTTTTCGAGTTACATCGTGTTGTTTAGGAGATACAAGCTAATTTTGTACGATGCGTTATTTCTTCTCGTAAAGTGTTGCCAATACGAATGTATTTGTCTTTACTCTGCAACACTGTATTTCCTTAAAACGTGGTTTTCTTACATATTCTTTCGAGAAAAAACTCTCCTGTGCCTTCTCTCTTGAGGCTACACGCTTAGACATACAGGCAACACCAAAGCTTTTCGAGTTACAACGTGTTGTTTAGGAAAAACAAGATAATTTCGCAAGATGCGGGATTTCCTTAAAACGTGGTTTTCTGAAAAATTTTGACCAAAGAAAATTCTCCTGTTGGTTCTCTTTTGAGGCTACACGTTTAGACGTACACGCCACACCAAATCCTTTTCAGTTACAACGTGTTGTTTAGGAGATACAGACTAATTTTGTACGATGCCTTATTTTTTCTCGTAAGGTGTTGCCAATACGTACATATTTGTCTTTACTCTGCAACTCTGTATTTCCTTAAAACGTGGTATTCTTACATATTCTTTCGAGAGAAAACTCTCCTGTGCCTTCTCTTTTGAGGCTACACGTTTAGACGTACACGACACACAAAATATTTCGAGTTACAACGTGTTGTTTAGGAGATAAAAGCTAATTTTGTACGATGCTTTATTTCTTCTCGTAAAGTGTTTCCTATACATAAGTATTTGTATTTACACTGCAACATTGTATTTCCTTATAACGTGGTATTCTTACATATTCTTTCGAGAGAAAACTCTCCTGTGCGTTCTCTTTTGAGGCTACACGCTTAGACATACACGCAGCACCAAAGCTTTTAGAGTTACAACGTGTTGTTTAGGAAAAACAAGATAATTTCCACGATGCGGGATTTCCATAAAACGTGGTTTTCTGACAAATATTGACAAACGAAAATACTCCTGTAAGTTCACTTTTGAGGCTACACGTTTAGACGTACACGCCACACCAAATCTTTTCGAGTTACATCGTGTTGTTTAGGAGATACAAGCTAATTCTGTACGATGCGTTATTTCTTCTCGTAAAGTGTTTCCAATACCTACGTATTTGTCTTTACTCTGCAACACTGTATTTCCTTATAACGTGGTATTCTTATATATTCTTTCGAGAGAATACTCTCCTGTGCGTTATCTTTTGAGGCCACACGTGTAGACATACATGCAACACCAAAGCTTTCGATTTACAATGTGTTGTTTAGGAAAAACAAGATAATTTCGTACAATGCGGGATTTCCTTAAAACGTGGTTTTCTGACAAATTTTGACGAAAGAAAATTCTCCTGTGTGTTCTCTTTTGAGGCTACACGTTTCAACTTACACGTCACACCAAATCCTTCAAGTTACAACCTGTTGTTTAGGAAATACAAGCTAATTTTGTACGATGTATTATTCCTTCTCATAAAGTGTTTCCAATAAGTAAGTATCTCTCTTTACTCTGCAACACTGTATTTCCTTATAACGTGGTATTCTTACATATTCTTTCGAGAGAATACTCTACTGTGCATTCTCTTTTGAGGCTACATGCTTAGACATACACGCAACACCAAAGCTTTTCGAGTTACAACGTGTTGTTTAGGAAAAACAAGATAATTTCGCATGATGCAGGACTTCCTTAAAACGTGGTTTTCTGAAAAAATTTTGACCAAAGAAAATTCTCCTGTGGCTTCTCTTTTGAGGCTACGCATTTAGATGTAAACACAACACCAAATATTTTCGAGTTACAACGTGTTGTTTACACCAAAGCTTTTCGAGTTACAACATGTTGTTTAGGAAAAACAAGATAATTTCGCACGATGCGGGATTTCCTTAAAACGTGGTTTTCCGACATATTTTGACGAAAGAAAATTCTCCTGTGGGTTCTCTTTTGAGGCTACACGTTTCAACGTACACGCCACACAAAATCTTTTCGCGTTACACCGTGTTGTTTAGGAAATACAAGCTAATTTTGTATGATGTATTATTCCTTCTCGTAAAGTGTTTCCAATATGTATGTATCTGTCTTTACTGTGCAACACTGTATGTCCTTATAAGGTGGTATTCTTACATATTCTTTCAAGAGAATACTCTCCTGTGCGTTCTCTTTTGAGGCTACACGCTTAGACATACATGCAAAACCAAAGCTTTTCGAGTTACAACGTGTTGTTTAGGAAAAACAAGATAATTTCGCACGATGCGGGATTTCCAGAAAACGTGGTTTTCTGAAAAAATTTTGACCAACGAAAATTCTCCTGTGGGTTCTCTTTTGAGGCTACACCTTTAGATAAACACCACACCAAATCCTTTTGAGTTACAACGTGTTGTTTAGGAGATACAAGCTAATTTTTTACCATGTGTTATTTCTTCTCGTAAAGTGTTTCCAATACGTACATATTTGTCTTTACTCTGCAACACTGTTTTTCCATATAACGTGGAATAACAAATAGTAAAAAATTAGCTTGTATCTCCTAAACAACACGTTATAACTCGAAAGGATTTGGTGTGGCTTGTACGTCTAAACGTGTACCCTCAAAAGAGAACCCACGTTTTAAGGAAATCCCGCATCGTGCGCAATTATCTTCTTTTTCCTAAACAACACGTTTTAACTCGAAAAGCTTTGGTGTTGCGTGTATGTCTAAGCGTGTAGCCTCAAAAGAGAACGCACAGGAGAGTTTTCTCTCGAAAGAGTATGTAAGAATACCACTTTATAAGGAAATACAGTGTCGCAGAGTAAAGGCAAATACATACGTATTGGAAACACTTTACGAGAAAAAATAACGCAACGTACAAAATTAGCTTGTATCTCCTAAACAACACGTTGTAACTCAAAAAGATTTGGTGTGGCCTGTACGTCTAAACGTGTAGCCTCAAAAGAGAACCCACAGGAGAATTTTCTTTCGTCAAAATTTTTCAGAAAACCACGTTTTAAGGAAATCCCGCTTTAAGGAAATCCTAAACAACACATTGTAACTCGAAAAGCTTTGGTGTTGCTTGTATGTTTAAGCGTGTAGCCTCAAAAGAGAAGGCACAGGAGAGTTTTTTCTCGATAGAATTTGTAAGGATACCACGTTATAAGGAAATACGGTGTTGCAGAATAAAGACAAATACGTATGTATTGGAAACGCATAAATCCCGCATCATGCGAAATTATCTTGTTCTTCCTAAACAACACGTTGTAACTCGAAAAGCGTTGGTGTTGCGTATATGTCTAAGCGTGTAGCCTCAAATGAGAACGCACAGGAGAGTTTTCTCTTGAAAGAATATGTAAGAATACCACGTTGTAGAATAAAGACATATACTTACTTATTGGAAAAAACTTTAGGAGAAGAAATAACGCATCGTACAAAATTAGCTTGTATCTCCTAAACAACACGTTGTAACTTAAAAAGATTTGGTGTGGCCTGTACGTCTAAACGTGTAGCCTCAAAAGAGAACCCATAGAGGAATTTTCCTTGGTCAAAATTTGTCAGAAAACCACTTATTAAGGAAATCCCGCATCGTGCGTAATTATCTTGTTTTTCCTAAACAACCCGTTGTAACTCGAAAAGCTTTGGTGTTGCATGTATGTCTAAGTGCGTAGCCTCAAAGGGGAATGCCCAGGAGAGTTTTCTCTCGAAAGAATATGTAAGAATACCACGTTATAAGGAAATACAGTGTTGCAGAGTATAGACAAATACATACTTATTGGAAACACTTTACGAGAAGAAATAAAGCATCATGCAAAATTAGCTTGTATCTCGTAAACAACACGTTGTAACTGGAAAAGATTTGGTGTGGTGTGTACGTCTAAACGTGTAGCCTCAAAAGAGAATCCACAGGAGAGTTTTCTTTGGTCAAAATTTGTCAAAAACCACGTTTTACGGAAATCCCACATCGTGCGAAAATATCTTGTTTTTCCTAAACAACACATTGTAACTCGAAAAGCTTTGGTGTTGCGTGTATTTCTAAGCGTGTAGCCTCAAAAGAGAACGCACAGGAGAGTTTTCTCCCGAAAGAATATGTAAGAATACCACGTTATAAGGAAATATAGTGTTGCAGAGTAAAGACAAATACATACTTATTGGAAACACTTAAACTTTACGAGAAGAAATAACACATAGTAAAAAATTAATTTGTATCTCCTAAACAACACGTTATAACTCGAAAGGATTTGGTGTGGCGTGTATGTCTAAACGTGTACCCTCAAAAAAGAACCCACAGGAGAATTTTCTTTCTTCAAAATTTGTCAGAAAACCACGTTTTAAGGAAATCCCGCATCATGCGAAATTATCTTGTTTTTCCTAAACAACACGTTGTAACTCAAAAAGCTTTGCTGTTGCGTGTATGTCTAGGCGTGTATGTCTAGGCGTGTAGCCTCCAAAGAGAACGCACAGGAGAGTTTACTGTCGAAAGAAAATGTAAGAATACCACGTAATAAGGAAATACAGTGTTGCAGAGTAAAGGCAAATACATACGTATTGGAAACACTTAACTTTACGAGAAGAAATAAGGCATCATAAAAAAAATTAGCTTGTATCTCCTAAACAACACGTTGTAACTCAAAAAGATTTGGTGTGGTGTGTACGTCTAAACATGTAGCCTTAATAGAGAACCCACAGGAGAATTTTCTTTCATCAAAATTTGTCAGAAAACCACGTTTTAAGGAAATCCCGCATCGTGGGAAATTATCTTGTTCTTCCTAAACAACACATTGTAACTCGAAAAGCTTTGGTGTTGCGTGTATGTCTAAGCGTGTAGCCTCAAATGAGAACGCACAGGAGAGTTTTCTCTCGAAAGAATATGTAAGAATACCACGTTATAAGGAAATACAGTGTTGCAGAGTAAAGACATATTTTTACTTATTAGAAAAACTTTCCGAGAAGAAATAACCTATCGTACAAAATTAGCTTGTATCTCCTAAACAACACGTTGTACCTTAAAAAGATTAGGTGTGGCCTGTACGTCTAAACGTGTAGCCTCAAAAGAGAACCCATAGGAGTATTTTCCTTGGTCAAAATTTGTCAGAAAACCACTTATTAAGGAAATCCCGCATCGCGCGAAATTATATTGTTTTTCCTAATCAACACGTTGTAACGCGAAAAGCTTTGGTGTTGCCTGTATGTCTAAGCGTGTAGCCTCAAAGGGGAACACACAGGAGAGTTTTCTCTCGAAAGAATATGTAAGAATACCACGTTATAAGGAAATACAGTGTTGCAGACTAAAGGCAAATATGTACGTATTGGAAACACGTTACGAGAAGAAATAACGCATCGTAGAAAATTAGCTTGTATCTCCTAAACAACACGTTGTAACTCGAAAGGATTTGGTGTGGCGTGTACGTCTAAACGTGTAGCCTCAAAAGAGAACACACAGGACAATTTTCTTTCGTCAAAAATTTTCAGAAATCCACGTTTTAAGGAAATCCCGCATCGTGCGAAATTATGTTGTTTTTCCTAAACAACATATTGTAACTCGAAAAGCTTTGGTATTGCGTGTATGTCTAAGCTTGTAGCCTCAAAAGAGAACACACAGGAGAGTTTTCTCTCGAAAGAATATGTAAGAATACCACGTTATAAGGGAATACAGTGTTGCAGAGTAAAGACAAATACGTATGTATTGGAACCCCATAAACTTTACGAGATGAAATAAAGCATCGTAAAAAATTAGCTTGTATCTCCTAAACAACACGTTGTAACTCGAAAAGATTTGGTGTGGTGTGTACGTCTAAACGTGTAGCCTCAAAAGAGAACACATAGGACAATTTTCTTTCATCAAATTTTGTCAGAAAACCACGTTTTAAGGAAATCACGCATCGTGAGAAATTATCTAGATCTTCCTAAACAACACGTTTTAACTCGAAAAGCTTTGGTGTTGGGTGTATGTCTAAGCATGTAGCCCCAAAAGAGAAGGCAGAGGAGAGTTTTTTCTCGAAAGAATATGTAAGAATGACACGTTATAAGGAAATACAGTGTTGCAGAGTAAAGACAAATACTTATTTATTGGAAAAACTTTACAAGAAGAAATAACGCATCGTACAAAATTAGCTTGTATCGCCTAAACAACACGTTGTAACTTAAAAAAGATTTGGACTGGCCTGTACGTCTAAACGTGTAGTCTCAAAAGAGAACCCATAGGAGAATTTTCTTTGGTCAAAATATGTCAGAAAACCACGTATTAAGGAAATCCCTCATTGTGCGAAATTATCTGGTTTTTCCTAAACAACACATTGTAACGCGAAAAGCTTTGGTGTTGCGTGTATGTCTAAGCGTGTAGCCTCAAAAAAGGATGCACAGGAGAGTTTTTTCTCGAAAGAATATGTAAGAATACCACGTTATAAGGAAATACAGTGTTGCAGACTAAAGCCAAATACGTACGTATTGGAAACACTTTACTAGAAGAAATAACGCATCGTACAAAATTAGCTTGTATCTCCTAAACAACACGTTGTAACTCGAAAAGATTTGGTGTGGCGTGTACGTCTAAACGTGTAGCCTCAAAAGAGAACCCACAGGAGAATTTTCTTTCGTCAAAATTTTTCAGAAACCACGTTTTAAGTAAATCCCGCATCGTGCGAAATTATCTTGTTTTCCCTAAACAACACGTTGTAACTCGAAAGCTTTGGTGTTGCGTGTATGTCTAAGTGTGTAGCCTCAAAAGAGAATGCACAGGAGAGTTTTTTCTCGATAGAATTTGTAAGGATACCACGTTATAAGGAAATACAGTGTTGCAGAATAAAGACAAATACGTATGTATTAGAAACCCATAAACTTTACGAGATGAAATAAATCATCGTACAAAATGAGCTTGTATCTCCTACACAACACGTTGTAACTCGAAAAGATTTGTTGTGGCGTGTACGTCTAAACATGTAGCCTCAAAAGAGAACCCACAGGAGAATTTTCTTTCATCAAAATTTGTCAGAAATCCACGTTTTAAGGAAATCCCGCATTGTGCGCAATTATCTTGTTTTTCATAAACAAAACATTGTAACTCTAAAAGCTTTGGTGTTGGGTGTATGTGCAAGTGTGTGGCCTCAAAAGAGAATGCACAGGAGAGTTTTCTCTCGAAAGAATATGTAAGAATACCACGTTATAAGGAAATACATTGCTGCAGAGTAGAGGCAAATACATACGTATTGGAAACATATTATGAGAAGAAATAATGCATGGTACAAAATTAGCTTGTATCTCCTAAACAACACGTGGTAACTCAAAAATATTTGGTGTGGCGTGTACGTCTAAATGTGTAGCCTCAAAAGAGAACCCACAGGAGAATTTTCTTACGTCAAAATTTGTCAGAAAACCACATTTTAAGGAAATCCCGCATCGTGTGAAATTATCTTGTTTTTCCTAATCAACACGTTGTAACTCGAAAAGCTTTGGTGTTGTGTGTATGTCTAAGCGTGTAGCCTCCAAAGAGAACACACAGGATAGTTTTCTCTCGAAAGAATATGTAAGATACCATGTTATAAGGAAATACAGTTTTGCAGAGTAAAGACAAATACTTATTTATTGGAAAAACTTTACGAGATGAAATAACGCATCATAAAAAATTAGCTTGTATCTCCAAAACAACACGTTGTAACTCAAAAAGATTTGGTTTGGCATGTACGTCTAAACGTGTAGCCTCAAAAGAGAACCCACAGGAGAATTTTCTTTCGCCAAATTTGTCAGTAAACCATGTTTTATGGAAATCCCGCATCATGTTAAATTATCTTGTTTTTCCTAAACAACACGTTGTACCTCGAAAAGCTTTGGTGTTGTGTGAATGTCTAAGCGTGTAGCCTCAAAAGAGAATGCACAGAAGAGTTTTCTCTCGAAAGAACATGTAAGAATACCACATTATAAGGAAATACAGTTTTGCAGAGTAAAGACAAATACGTATGTATTTGAAACACTTTATGAGAAGAAATAACGCATCGTAAAAAATTAGTTTGTATCTCCTAAACAACACGTTGTAACTCGAAAAGATTTGGTGTGGCATGTACGTCTAAATGTGTAGCCTCAAAAGAGAACCCACAGGAGAATTTTCTTTCGTCAAAATTTGTCAGAAAACCACTTATTAAGGAAATCCCGCATCGTGCGAAACTATCTTGTTTTTCCTAAACAACACATTGTAACTCGAAAATCTTTGGTGTTGCGTGTATGTCTAAGCATGTAGCCTCAAAAGAGAAAGCACCGGAGAGCTTTCTCTCAAACGAGTATGTAAGAATACCACGTTATAAGGAAATACATTGTGACAAATTAAAAATAAATTAGTTCCTTTTGGAAACACTTAAACTTTATAAGAAGATATAAAGCATCTTAAAAAATTAGCTTGTATCTCCTAAACAACACGTTGTAACTCGAAAACATTTGGTGTGGCGTGTACGTCTAAACGTTTAGCCTCAAATGAAAACCCACAGGAGAATTTTCTTTCCTCAAAATTTGTCAGAAAACCACGTTTTAAGGAATTCCCGCATCGTGCGAAATTATCTTGTTTCTCCTAAACAACACGTTCTAACTCGAAATGCTTTGGTGTTGCGTGTATGTCTAAGCGTGTAGCCTCAAAAGAGAATGCACAGGAGAGTTTTCTCTCGAAAGAATATGTACGAATACCATGTTATAAGGAAATACAGTGTTGTAGAGTAAAGACAAATATGTAAGTATTGGAAACACTTTAGGAGAAGAAATAATGCATCATACAAAATTAGCTTGTATCTCCTAAACAACACGTTGTAACTCGAAAAGATTTGGTGTGGCGTGTACGTCTAAACATGTAGCCTCAAAAGAGAACCCACAGGAGAATTTTCTTTCGTCAAAATTTGTCAGAAAACCACGTTTTAAGGAAATCCCGCATTGTGCGCAATTATCTTGTTTTTCATAAACAAAACATTGTAACTCGAAAAGCTTTGGTGTTGGGTATATGTGTAAGCGTGTAGCCTCAAAAGAGAATGCACAGGAGAGCTTTCTCTCGAAAGAATACGTAAGAATACCACGTTATAAGGTAATATATTGCTGCAGAGTAAAGACAAATACATACGTATTGGAAACATATTATGAGAAAAAATAACGCATGGTACAAAATTAGCTTGTATCTCCTAAACAACACGTGGTAACTCAAAAAGATTTGGTGTGGCGTGTACGTCTAAATGTGTAGCCTCAAATGAGAACCCACAGGAGAATTTTCTTACGTCAAAATTTGTCAGAAAACCACATTTTAAGGAAATCCCGCATCGTGAGAAATTATCCTGTTTTTCCTAATCAACACGTTGTAACTCGAAAAGCTTTGTTGTTGCATGTATGTCTAAGCGTGTAGCCTCCAAAGAGAACGCACAGGGTACTTTTCTCTCGAAAGAATATGTAGGAATACCACGATATAAGGAAATACAGTGTTGCAGTGTATAGACAAATATGTACTTATTGGAAACACTTTACGAGAAGAAATAACGCATCATAAAAAATTAGCTTGTATCTCCTAAACAACACGTTGTATCTCGAAAAGATTTGGTGTGGCGTGTACGTCTAAACGTGTAGCCTCAAAAGAGAACACACAGGAGAATTTTCTTTCGTCAAAATTTGTCAGAAAACCACGTTTTAAGGAAATCCCGCATCGTGAGAAATTATCTTGTTCTTCCTAAACAACACGTTGTAACTCGAAAAGCTTTGCTGTTGAGTGTATGTCTAAGCGTGAAGCCTCAAATGAGAATGCACAGGAGAGTTTTCTCTCAAAAATATGTAAGAATACTACGTTATAAGGAAATACAGTTTTGCAGAGTAAAGACAAATACTTATTTATTGGAAAAACTTTACGAGAAGAAATAACGCATCGTACAAAATTAGCTTGTATTTCCTAAACAACACGTTGTAACTTAAAAAGATTTGGTGTGGCCTGTACATCTAAACGTGTAGTCTCAAAAGAGAACCCATAGGAGAATTTTCTTTGGTCAAAATTTGTCAGAAAACCACGTAATAAGGAAATCCTTCATCGTGCGAAATTATCTTGTTTTTTCCTAAACAACATGTTGTAACGCGAAAAGCTTTGGTGTTCCGTGTATATCTAAGCGTGTAGCCTCAAAAAAGAACGCACAGGAGAGTTTTCTCTTGAAAGGATATGTAAGAATACCACGTTATAAGGAAATACAGTGTTGCAGAGTAAAGACAAATATGTATGTATTGGAAACCCATAAACTTTAAGAGATGAAAAAAAGCATCGTAAAAAATTAGCTTGTATCTCCTAAACAACACGTTGTAATTCGAAAGGATTTGGTGTGGCGTGTACGTCTAAACGTGTAGCCTCAAAAGAGAACCCACAGGAGAATTTTCTTTCGTCAAAATTTTTCAGAAAACCACATTTTAAGGAAATCCCGCTTCGTGAGAAATTATCTAGTTGTGCCTAAACAACACGTTTTAACTTGAAAAGATTTGGTGTTGGGTGTATCTGTAAGCATGTAGCCCCAAAAGAGAACGCACAGGAGAGTTTTCTCTCGAAAGAATATGTAAGAATACCACGTTATAAGGAAATACAGTGTGGCAGAATAAAGACAAATACATATGTAATGGAAGCACTTTATGAGAGAAATAACGCATCTTGCAAAATTAGCTTGTATGTCCTAAACAACACGTTGTAACTCGAAAAGATTTGGTGTGGCGTGTACGTCTAAAAGTGTAGCCTCAAAAGAGAACCCACAGGAGAGTTTTCTTTCCTCAAAATTTGTCAGAAAACCACGTTTTAAGGAAATCCCGCAACATGCGAAATTATCTTGTTGTTCCTAACCAACACGTTGAAACTAGAAAATCTTTGGTGTTGCTTGTATGCCTAAGCGTGTAGCCTCAAAAGAGAATGCACAGGAGAGTTTTCTCCTGAAAGAATATGTAAGAATACCACGTTATAAGGAAATATATTGCTGCAGAGTAAAGACAAATACGTACGTATTTGAAACACATTATGAGAAGAAATAACGCATGGTACAAAATTAGCTTGTATCTCCGAAACAACACGTGTAAACTCAAAAAGATTTGGTGTGGCGTGTACATCTAAACGTGTAGCCTCAAAAGAGAACCCACAGGAGAATTTTCTTACATCAAAATTTGTCAGAAAACCACGTTTTAAGGAAATCCCGCATCGTGCAAAATTATCTTGTTTTTCCTAATCAACACACATTGTAGCACGAAAAGCTTTGGTGTTGCGTGAATGTCTAAGCGTGAAGCCTCCAAAGAGAACGCACAGGAGAGTTTTCTTTCGAAAGAATATGTAAGAATACCACGTTATAAGGAAATACAGTGTTGCAGAGTAGAGGCAAATATATACATATTGGAAACACTTAAACTTTACGAGAAGAAATAATTCATCGTTAAAAAATTAGATCGTATCTTCTAAACAACAAGTTGTAACTCAAAAAGTTTTGGTGTGGCGTGTACTTCTAAACGTGTAGCCTCAAAAGAGAACGCACAGGAGAGTTTTCTCCCGAAAGAATATGTAGGAATACTACGTTATAAGGAAATACAGTCTTGTAGAGTAAAGACAAATACATTCTTATTGGAAACACTTAAACTTTACGAGAAGAAATAACACATAGTACAAAATTAGCTTGTATATCCTAAACAACACGTTAGAACTCGAAAGGATTTGGTGTGGCGTGTACGTCTAAACGTGAAGCCTCAAAACAGAACCCACAGGAGAATTTTCTTTCGTCAAAATTTGTCAGAAAACCACGTTTTAAGGAAATCCCGCATCATGCGAAATTATCTTGTTTTTCCTAAACAACACGTTGTAACTCGAAAAGCTTTGGTGTTGCGTGAATGTCTAAGTGTGTAGCCTCCAAAGAGAATGCACAGGAGAGTTTTCTCTCGAAAGAATATGTAAGAATACCACGTTATAAGGAAATACAGTCTTGCAGAGTAGAGGCAAATATATACGTATTGCAAACACTTAAACTTTACGAGAAGAAATAATTCATCGTTAAAAAATTAGCTTGTATCTCCTAAACAACAAGTTGTAACTCAAAAATATTTGGTGTGGCGTGTACGTCTAAATGTTTAGCCTCAAAAGAGAACCCACAGGAGAATTTTCTTTCGTCAAAATTCGTCAGAAAACCACGTTTTAAGGAGATCCAGCATCGTGAGAAATTATCTTGTTCTTCCTAAACAACACGTTGTAACTCGAAAAGCTTTGGTGTTGCGTGTATGTCTCAGCGTGTAGCCTCAAATGAGAATGCACAGGAGAGTTTTCTCTCGAAAAAATATGTAAGAATACCACCTTATAAGGAAATACAGTGTTGCAAAGTAAAGACAAATACTTACTTATTGGAAAAACTTTATGAGAAGAAATAACGCATCGTAACAAATTAGCCTGTATCTCCTAAACAACACGTTGAAACTTAAAAAGATTTGGTGTGACCTGTACGTCTAAACGTGTAGTCTCAAAAGAGAACCAATAGGAGAAATTTCTTTTGTCAAAATTTGTCAGAAAACCACGTATTAAGGAAATCCCTCATCGTGCGAAATTATCTTGTTTTTCCTAAACAACACGTTGTAATGCGAAAAACTTTGGTGTTGCGTGTATGTCTAAGCGTGTAGCCTCAAAAGAGGACGCACAGGAGAGTTTTCTCTCGAAAGAATATGTAAGAATACCACGTTATAAGGAAATACAGTGTTGCAGACTAAAGGCAAATACGTACGTATTGGAAACACTTTACGAGAAGAAATAACGCATCGTACAAAATTAGCTTGATCTCCTAAACAACACATTGTAACTCGAAAAGTTTTGGTGTGGCGTGTACGTCTAAACGTGTAGCCTCAAAAGAGAACCCACAGGAGAATTTTTGTTTGTTAAAATTTGTCAGAAATCCATGTTTTAAGGAAATCACTCATCGTGCGAAATTATCTTGTTTTTCCTAAACAACACGTTGTAACTCGAAAAGCTTTGATGTTGCATGTATGTCTAAGCGTGTAGCCTCAAAAGAGAACGCACAGGAGAGTTTTCTCTCGAAAGAACATGTAAGAATACCACATTATAAGGAAATACAGTTTTGCAGAGTAAATACAAATACATATGTATTTGAAACACTCTATGAGAAGAAATAACGCATCGTAAAAGATTAGTTTGTATCTCCTAAACAACACGTTGTAACTCGAAAAGATATGGTGTGGCATGTACGTCTAAACGTGTAGCCTCAAAAGAGAACCCACAGGAGAATTTTCTTTCTTCAAAATTTGTCAGTAAACCACTTATTAAGGAAATCCCGCATCATGCGAAACTATCTTGTTTTTCCTAAACAAGACATTGTAACTCGAAAATCTTTGGTGTTGCGTGTATGTCTAAGCATGTAGCCTCAAAAGAGAACGCACAGGAGAGATTTCTCTCGAACGAGTATGTAAGAATACCACGTTATAAGGAAATACATTGTGGCAAATTAAAGATAAATACGTTCCTTTTGGAAACATTTAAACTTTACAAGAAGATATAAAGCATCGTAAAAAATTAGCTTGTATCTCCTAAAGAACACGTTGCAACTCGAAAACATTTGGTGTGGCGTGTACGTCTAAACGTTTAGCCTCAAATGAAAACCCACAGGAGAATTTTCTTTCCTCAAAATTTGTCAGAAAACCACGTTTTAAGGAATTCCCGCATCATGAGAAATTATCTTGTTTTTCCTAAACAACACGTTCTAACTCGAAATGCTTTGGTGTTGCGTGTATGTCTAAGCGTGTAGCCTCAAAAGAGAATGCACAGGAGAGTTTTCTCTCGAAAGAATATGTACGAATACCATGTTATAAGGAAATACAGTGTTGTAGAGTAAAGACAAATACGTACATATTGAAAACACTTTAGGAGAAGAAATAACGCATCGTACAAAATTAGCTTGTATCTCCTAAACAACACGTTGTAACCCAAAAAGAATTGGTGTGGCGTGTACGTCTAAACATGTAGCCTCAAAAGAGAACCCACAGGTGAATTTTCTTTCGTCAAAATTTGTCAGAAAACCACGTTTTAAGGAAATCCCGCATTGTGCGCAATTATCTTGTTTTTCATAAGCAAAACATTGTAACTCGAAAAGCTTTGGTGTTGGGTGTATGTGTAAGCGTGTAGCCTCAAAAGAGAATGCACAGGAGAGTTTTCTCTCGAAAGAATATGTAAGAATACCACGTTATAAGGAAATATATTGCTGCAGAGTAAAGACAAATACATACGTATTGGAAACATATTATGAGAAGAAATAATGCATGGTACAAAATTTGCTTGTATCTCCTAAACAACACGTGGTAACTCAAAAAGATTTGGTGTGGCGTGCACGTCTAAATGTGTAGCCTCAACAGAGAACCCACAGGAGAATTTTCTTACGTCAAAATTTGTCAGAAAACCACTTTTTAAGGAAATCCCGCATCGTGGGAAATTATCTTGTTTTTCCTAATCAACATGTTGTAACTCTAAAAGCTTTGGTGGTGCGTGTATGTCTAAGCGTGTAGCCTCCAAAGAGAACGCAAGGGATAGTTTTCTCTCGAAAGAATATGTAAGAATACCACGTTATAAGGAAATACAGTGTTGCAGAGTATAGACAAATATGTACTTATTGGAAACACTTTACGAAAAGAAATAACGCATCATGCAAACTTAGCTTGTATCTCCTAAACAACACGTTGTAACTCGAAAAGATTATGTGTGGCGTGAACGACTAAACGTGTAGCCTCAAAGGAGAACCCACAGGAGAGCTTTCTTTCGTCAAAATTTGTCAGAAAACCACGTTTTAAGGAAATCCTGCATCCTGCGAAATTATCTTGTTTTTCCTAAACAACATGTTGTAACTCGAAAAGCTTTGGTGTGGCGTATATGTCTAAGCGTGTAGCCTCAAAAGAGAACGCACAGGAGAGTTTTCTCCCGAAAGAATATGTAGGAATACCACGTTATAAGGAAATACAGTGTTGCAGAGTAAAGACAAATAAATACTTATTGGAAACACATAAACTTTACGAGAAGAAATAAGACATAGTACAAAATTAGCTTGTATATCCTAAACAACACGTTATAACTCGAAAGGATTTGGTGTTGCGTGTATGTCTAAGCATGTAGCCTCAAATGACAATGCACAGGAGAGTTTTCTCTCGAAAGAATATGTAAGAATACCACGTTATAAGGAAACATATTGCTGCAGAGTAAAGACAAATACATACGTTTTGGAAACACATTATGAGAAAAAATAACGCATGGTACAAAATTAGCTTGTATCTCCGAAACAACACGTGGTAACTCAAAAAGATTTGGTGTGGCGTGCACATCTAAACGTGTAGCCTCAAAAGAGAACCCACAGTACAATTTTCTTACGTCAAAATTTGTCAGAAAACCATGTTTTAAGGAAATCCCGCATCGTGCGAAATTATCTTGTTTTTCCTAATCAACACGTTGTAACTCGAAAAGCTTTGGTGGTGCGTGTATGTCTAAGCATGTAGCCTCCAAAGAGAACGCACAGGAGAGTTTTCTCTCCAAAGAATATGTAAGAATACCACGTTATAAGGAAATACAGTGTGGCAGAGTAAAGAAAATACGTATGTAATGGGAGCACTTTATGAGAGAAATAACGCATCTTGCAAAACTAGCTTGTATGTCCTAAACAACACGTTGTAACTCGAAAAGATTTGGTGTGGCGTGTACGTCTAAAAGTGTAGCCTCAAAAGAGAACCCACAGGAGAGTTTTCTTTCGTCAAAATTTGTTAGAAAACCACGTTTTAAGGAAATCGCGCATCGTGCAAAATTATCTTGTTTTTCCTAATCAACACGTTGTAACTCGAAAAGCTTTGGTGGTGCGTGTATGTCTAAGCATGTAGCCTCCAAAGAGAATGCACAGGATAGTTTTCTCTCCAAAGAATTTGTAAGAATACCACGTTATAAGGAAATACAGTGCTGCAGAGTATAGACAAATATGTACTTATTGGAAACACTTTAGGAGAAGAAATAACGCATCATGCAAAATTAGCTTGTATCTCCTAAACAACACGTTGTAACTCGACAAGATTTGGTGTGGCGTGTATGTCTAAACGTGTAGCCTCAAAAGAGAACCCACAGGAGAGTTTTCTTTCGTCAAAATTTGTCAGAAAACCACGTTTTAAGGAAATACCGCATTGTGCGAAATTATCTTGTTCATCCTAAACAACATGTTGTAACTCGAAAAGCTTTGGTGGTGCGTGTATGTCTAAGCGTGTAGCCTCAAAAGAGAACGCACAGGAGAGTTTTCTTCCGAAAGAATATGTAGGAATACCACGTTATAAGGAAATACAGTGTTGCAGAGTAAAGACAAATACATACTTATTGGAAACACTTAAGCTTTACGAGACGAAATAACACATAGTACAAAATTAGCTTGTATATCCTAAACAACACGTTATAACTCGAAAGGATTTGGTGTGGCGTGTACGTCTAAACGTGTAGCCTCAAAAGAGAACCCACAGGAGAATTTTCTTTCGTCAAAATTTGTCAGAAAACCACGTTTTAAGGAAATCCCGCATCATGCGAAATTATCTTGTTTTTCCTAAACAACACGTTGTAACTCGAAAAGCTTTGGTGTTGGGTGAATGTCTAAGCGTGTAGCCTCCAAAGAGAACGCACAGGAGAGTTTTCTCTCGAAAGAATATGTAAGAATACCACGTTATAAGGAAATACAGTGTGGCAGAGTAAAGAAAATACGTATGTAATGGGAGCACTTTATGAGAGAAATAGCGCATCTTGCAAAACTAGCTTGTATGTCCTAAACAACACGTTGTAACTCGAAAAGATTTGGTGTGGCGTGTACGTCTAAAAGTGTAGCCTCAAAAGAGAACCCACAGGAGAGTTTTCTTTTGTCAAAATTTGTTAGAAAACCACGTTTTAAGGAAATCCCGCATCGTGCAAAATTATCTTGTTTTTCCTAATCAACACGTTGTAACTCGAAAAGCTTTGGTGGTGCGTGTATGTCTAAGCATGTAGCCACCAAAGAGAATGCACAGGATAGTTTTCTCTCCAAAGAATATGTAAGAATACCACGTTATAAGGAAATACAGTGTTGCAGAATTTAGACAAATATGTACTTATTGGAAACACTTTAGGAGAAGAAATAACGCATCATGCAAAATTAGCTTGTATCTCCTAAACAACATGTTGTAACTCGACAAGATTTGGTGTGGCGTGTATGTCTAAACGTGTAGCCTCAAAAGAGAACCCACAGGAGAGTTTTCTTTCGTCAAAATTTGTCAGAAAACCACGTTTTAAGGAAATACCGCATCGTGCGAAATTATCTTGTTTTTCCTAAACAACATGTAACTCGAAAAGCTTTGGTGGTGCGTGTATGTCTAAGCGTGTAGCCTCAAAAGAGAACGCACAGGAGAGTTTTCTTCCGAAAGAATATGTAGGAATACCACGTTATAAGGAAATACAGTGTTGCAGAGTAAAGACAAATGCATACTTATTGGAAACACTTAAGCTTTACGAGAAGAAATAACACATAGTAAAAATTAGTTTGTATACCCTAAACAACACGTTATAACTCGAAAGGATTTGGTGTGGCGTGTACGTCTAAACGTGTAGCCTCAAAAGAGAACCCACAGGAGAATTTTCTTTCATCAAAATTTGTCAGAAAACCACGTTTTAAGGAAATCCCACATCATGCGAAATTATCTTGTTTTTCCTAAAAAACACGTTGTAACTCGAAAAGCTTTGGTGTCTAAGCGTGTAGCCTCCAAAGAGAACGCACAGGAGAGTTTTCTCTCGAAAGAATATGTAAGAATACCACGTTATAAGGAAATACAGTGTGGCAGCGTAGAGGCAAATATATACATATTGGAAACAAACTTTACGAGAAGAAATAATTCATCGTTAAAAAATTAGCTTGTATATCCTAAACAACAAGTTGTAACTCAAAAAGATTTGGTGTGGCGTGTACATCTAAACGTGTAGCCTCAAAAGAGAATGCACGGGAGAGTTTTCTCCCGAAAGAAAAGTAGGAATACTACGTTATAAGGAAATACAGTGTTGCAGAGTAAAGACAAATACATACATATTGGAAACACTTAAGCTTTACGAGAAGAAATAACACATAGTACAAAATTAGCTTGTATATCCTAAACAACAGGTTAGAACTCAAAAGCATTTGGTGTGGCGTGTACGTCTAAACGTGAATCCTCAAAAGAGAACCCACAGGAGAATTTTCTTTCGTCAAATTTGTCAGAAAACCACGTTTTAAGGAAATCCCGCATCATGCGAAATTATCTTGTTTTTCCTAAACAACACGTTGTACCTCGAAAATCTTTCGTGTTGCGTGAATGTCTAAGTGTGTAGCCTCCAAAAAGAACGCACAGGAGAGTTTTCTCTCGAAAGAATATGTAAGAATACCACGTTATAAGGAAATACAGTGTTGCAGAGTAGAGGCAAATACATACGTATTGGAAACACTTAAACTTTACGAGAAGAAATAATTCATTGTAAAAAAATTAGCTTGTATCTCCTAAACAACAAGTTGCAACTCAAAAAGATTTGGTGTGGCGTGTACGTCTAAACGTTTAGCCTCAAAAGAGAACCCACAGGAGAATTTTCTTTCGTCAAAATTTGTCAGAAAACCACGTTTTAAGGAAATCCCGCATCGTGAGAAATTATCTTGTTCTTCCTAAACAACACGTTGTAACCCGAAAAGTTTTGCTGTTGCGTGTATGTCTCAGCGTGTAGCCTCAAATGAGAACGCACAGGAGAGTTTTCTCTCAAAAAATTATGTAAGAATACCACGTTATAAGGAAATACAGTTTTGCAGAGTAAAGACAAATACTTATTGGAAAAACTTTATGAGAAGAAATAACGCATCATACAAAATTAGCTTGTATCTCCTAAACAACACATTGTAACTCGAAAAGATTTGGTGTGGCGTGTACGTCTAAACGTGAAGCCTCAAAGGAGAACCCACAGGAGAATTTTTGTTCGTAAAATTTGTCAGAAATCCATGTTTTAAGGAAATCACTCATCGTGCGAAATTATCTTGTTTTTCCTAAACAACACGTTGTAACTCGAAAAGCTTTGATGTTGCGTGTATGTCTAAGCGTGTAGCCTCAAAAGAGAACGCACAGGAGAGTTTTCTCTCGAAAGAACATGTAAGAATACCACATTATAAGAAAATACAGTTTTGCAGAGTAAAGACAAATACATATGTATTTGAAACACTCTATGAGAAGAAATAACGCATCGTAAAAAATTAGTTTGTATCTCCTAAACAACACGTTGTAACTCGAAAAGATTTCGTTTGGCATGTACGTCTAAACGTGTAGCCTCAAAAGAGAACCCACAGGAGAATTTTCTTTCGTCAAAATTTGTCAGAAAACCACTTATTAAGGAAATCCTGCATCATGCGAAACTATCTTGTTTTTCCTAAACAAGACATTGTAACTCGAAAATCTTTGGTGTTGCGTGTATGTCTAAGCATGTAGCCTCAAAAGAGAACGCACAGGAGAGATTTCTCTCGAATGAGTATGTAAGAATACCACGTTATAAGGAAATACATTGTGGCAAATTAAAGATAAATACATTCCTTTTGGAAACACTTAAACTTTACAAGAAGATATAAAGCATATTAAAAAATTAGCTTGTATCTCCTAAAGAACACGTTGTAACTCGAAATCACTTGGTGTGGCGTGTACGTCTAAACGTTTAGCCTCAAATGAAAACCCACAGGAGAATTTTATTTCCTCAAAATTTGTCAGAAAACCACGTTTTAAGGAATTCCCGCATCATGAGAAATTATCTTGTTTTTCCTAAACAACACGTTCTAACTCGAAATGCTTTGGTGTTGCGTGTATATCTAAGCGTGTAGCCTCAAAAGGGAATGCACAGGAGAGTTTTCTCTCGAAAGAATATGTACGAATACCATGTTATAAGGAAATACAGTGTTGTAGAGTAAAGACAAATACGTACATATTGGAAACACTTTAGGAGAAGAAATAACGCATCGTACAAAATTAGCTTGTATCTCCTAAACAACACGTTGTAACTCGAAAAGATTTGGTGTGGCGTATACGTCTAAACATGTAGCCTCAAAAGAGAACCCACAGGAGAATTTTCTTTCGTCAAAATATGTCAGAAAACCACGTTTTAAGGAAATCCCGCATTGTGCGCAATTATCTTGTTTTTCATAAACAAAACATTGTAACTCGAAAAGCTTTGGTGTTGGCTGTATGTGTAAGCGTGTAGCCTCAAAAGAGAATGCACAGGAGAGTTTTCTCTCGAAAGAATATGTAAGAATACTACGTTAAAAGGAAATATATTGCTAAAGAGTAAAGACAAATACATACGTATTGGAAACATATTATGAGAAGAAATAATGCATGGTACAAAATTTGCTTGTATCTCCTAAACAACACGTGGTAACTCAAAAAGATTTGGTGTGGCGTGCACGTCTAAATGTGTAGCCTCAAAAGAGAACGCACAGGAGAATTTTCTTACGTCAAAATTTGTCAGAAAACCACTTTTTAAGGAATTGCCGCATCATGGGAAATTATCTTGTTTTTCCTAATCAACACGTTGTAACTCGAAAAGCTTTGGTGGTCCGTGTATGTCTAAGCGTGTAGCCTCCAAAGAGAATGCAAGGGATAGTTTTCTCTCGAAAGAATATGTAAGAATACCACGTTATAAGGAAATACAGTGTTGCAGAGTGTAGACAAATATGTACTTATTGGAAACACTTTACGAAAAGAAATAACACATCATGCAAACTTAGCTTGTATCTCCTAAACAACACATTGTAACTCGAAAAGATTTGGTGTGGCATGAACGACTAAACGTGTACCCTCAAAGGAGAACCCACAGGAGAGTTTTCTTTCATCAAAATTTGTCAGAAAACCACGTTTTAAGGAAACCCTGCATCCTGCGAAATTATCTTGTTTTTCCTAAACAACATGTTGTAACTCGAAAAGCTTTGGTGTTGCGTATATGTCTAAGCGTGTAGCCTCAAAAGAGAACGCACAGGAGAGTTTTCTCCCGAAAGAATATGTAGGAATACCACGTTATAAGGAAATTCAGTGTTGCAGAGTAAAGACAAATAAATACTTTGGAAACACTTAAACTTTACGAGAAGAAATAAAACATAGTAAAAAATTAGCTTGTATATCCTAAACAACGGGTTATAACTCGAAAGGATTTGGTGTTGCGTGTATGTCTAAGCATGTAGCCTCAAAAGAGAATGCACAGGAGAGTTTTCTCTCGAAAGAATATGTAAGAATACCACGCTATAAGGAAACATATTGCTGCAGAGTAAAGACAAATACATACGTTTTGGAAACACATTATGAGAAGAAATAACGCATGGTACAAAATTAGCTTGTATCTCCCAAACAACACGTGGTTACTCAAAAAGATTTGGTGTGGCTTGTACATCTAAACGTGTAGCCTCAAAAGAGAACCCACAGGAGAATTTTCTTACGTCAAAATTTGTCAGAAAACCACGTTTTAAGGAAATCCCGCATCGTGCGAAATTATCTTGTTTTTCCTAATCAACACGTTGTAACTCGAAAAGCTTTGCTGGTGTGTGTATGTCTAAGCGTGTAGCCTCCAAAGAGAACGCACAGGATAATTTTCTCTCGAAAGAATATGTAAGAATACCACGTTATAAGGAAATACAGTGTTGCAGAGTATAGACAAATATGTACTTACTGGAAACACTTTAGGAGAAGAAATAACGCATCATGTAAAATTAGCTTGTATCTCCTAAACAACACGTTGTAACTCGACAAGATTTGGTGTGGCGTGTATGTCTAAACGTGTAGCCTCAAAAGAGAATCCACAGGAGAGTTTTCTTTCATCAAAATTTGTCAGAAAACGACGTTTTAAGGAAATACCGCATCGTGCGAAATTATCTTGTTTATCCTAAACAACATGTTGTAACTCGAAAAGCTTTGGTGGTGCCTGTATGTCTAAGCGTGTAGCCTCAAAAGAGAACGCACAGGAGAGTTTTCTCTCGAAAGAATATGTAAGAATACCACGTTATAAGGAAATACAGTGTTGCAGAGTAAAGACAAATACATACTTATTGGAAACACTTAAGCTTTACGAGAAGAAATAACACATAGTACAAAATTAGCTTCTATATCCTAAACAACACGTTATAACTCGAAAGGATTTGGTGTGGCGTGTACGTCTAAACGTGTAGCCTCAAAAGAGAACCCACAGGAGAATTTTCTTTCGTCAAAATTTGTCAGAAAACCACGTTTTAAGGAAATCCCGCATCATGCGAAATTATCTTGTTTTTCCTAAACAACACGTTGTAACTCGAAAAGCTTTGGTGTTGGGTGAATGTCTAAGCGTGTAGCCTCCAAAGAGAACGCACAGGAGAGTTTTCTCTCGAAAGAATATGTAAGAATATCACGTTATAAGGAAATACAGTGTGGCAGAGTAGAGGCAAGTACATATGTATTGGAAACACTTAAAATTTACGAGAAGAAATAATTCATCGTAAAAAAATTAGCTTGTATCTCCTAAACAACAAGTTGTAACTCAAAAAGATTTGGTGTGGCGTGTACGTCTAAAAGTGTAGCCTCAAAAGAGAACGCACAGGGGAGTTTTCTCCCGAAAGAATATGTAGGAATACCACGTTATAAGGAAATACAGTGTTGCAGAGTAAAGACAAATACATACTTATTGGAAACAGTTAAGCTTTACGAGAAGAAATAACACATAGTACAAAATTAGCTTGTATATCCTAAACAACAGGTTATAACTCGATAGGATTTGGTGTGGCGTGTACATCTAAACGTGTAGCCTCAAAAGAGAACGCACAGGAGAATTTTCTTTCGTCAACACTTTTCAGAAAACCACGTTTTAAGGGAATCCCGCATCATGTGAAATTATCTTGTTTTTCCTAAACAACACGTTGTAACTCGAAAAGCTTTGGTGTTGCATGAATGTCTAAGCGTGTAGCCTCCAAAGAGAACGCACAGGAGAGTTTTCTCTCGAAAGAATATGTAAGAATACCACGTTATAAAGAAATACAGTGTGGCAGAGTAAAGAAAATACGTATGTAATGGGAGCACTTTATGAAAGAAATAACGCATCTTTCAAAACTAGCTTGTATGTCCTAAACAACACGTTGTAACTCGAAAAGATTTGGTGTGGCGTGTACGTCTAAAAGTGTAGCCTCAAAAGAGAACCCACAGGAGAGTTTTCTTTCGTCAAAATTTGTTAGAAAACCACGTTTTAAGGAAATCCCTCATCGTGCGAAATTATCTTGTTTTTCCTAATCAACACGTTGTAACTCGAAAATCTTTGGTGGTGCATGTATGTCGAAGCGTGTAGCCTCCAAAGAGAATGCACCGGATGGTTTTCTCTCGAAAGAATATGTAAGAATACCACGTTATAAGGAAATACAGTGTTCCAGATTTTAGACAAATATGTACTTATTGGAAACACTTTAGGAGAAGAAATAACGCATCATGCAAAATTAGCTTGTATCTCCTAAACAACACGTTGTAACTCGACAAGATTTGGTGTGGCGTGTATGTCTAAACGTGTAGCCTCAAAAGAGAACCCACAGGAGAGTTTTCTTTCGTCAAAATTTGTCAGAAAACCACGTTTTAAGGAAATACCGCATCGTGCGAAATTATCTTGTTTTTCCTAAACAACATGTAACTCGAAAAGCTTTGGTGGTGCGTGTATGTCTAAGCGTGTAGCCTCAAAAGAGAACGCACAGGAGAGTTTTCTTCCGAAAGTATATGTAGGAATACCACGTTATAAGGAAATACAGTGTTGCATAGTAAAGACAAAAGCATACTTATTGGAAACACTTAAGCTTTACGAGAAGAAATAACACATAGTAAAAATTAGTTTGTATACCCTAAACAACACGTTATAACTCGAAAGGATTTGGTGTGGCGTGTACGTCTAAACGTGTAGCCTCAAAAGAGAACCCACAGGAGAATTTTCGTTCATCAAAATTTGTCAGAAAACCACGTTTTAAGGAAATCCCGCATCATGCGAAATTATCTTGTTTTTCCTAAAAAACATGTTGTAACTCGAAAAGCTTTGGTGTTGCGTATATGTCTAAGCGTGTAGCCTCCAAAGAGAACGCACAGGAGAGTTTACTCTCGAAAGAATATGTAAGAATACCACGTTATAAGGAAATACAGTGTTGCAGAGTAGAGGCAAATATATACATATTGGAACACTTAAACTTTACGAGAAGAAATAATTCATCGTTAAAAAAATTAGCTTGTATCTCCTAAACAACAAGTTGTAACTCAAAAAGATTTGGTGTGGCGTGTACGTCTAAACGTGTAGCCTCAAAAGAGAACGCACGGGAGAGTTTTCTCCCGAAGGAAAAGTAGGAATACTAAGTTATAAGGAAATACAGTGTTGCAGAGTAAAGACAAATACATACATATTGGAAACACTTAAGCTTTACGAGAAGAAATAACACATAGTACAAAATTAGCTTGTATATCCTAAACAACACGTTAGAACTCAAAAGGATTTGGTGTGGCGTGTACGTCTAAACGTGAATCCTCAAAAGAGAACCCACAGGAGAATTTTCTTTCGTCAAATTTGTCAGAAAACCACGTTTTAAGGAAATCCCGCATCATGCGAAATTATCTTGTTTTTCCTAAACAACACGTTGTACCTCGAAAAGCTTTTGTGTTGCGTGAATGTCTAAGTGTGTAGCCTCCAAAAAGAACGCACAGGAGAGTTTTCTCTCGAAAGAATATGTAAGAATACCACGTTATAAGGAAATACAGTGTTGCAGAGTAGAGGCAAATACATACGTATTGGAAACACTTAAACTTTACGAGAAGAAATAATTCATTGTAAAAAAATTAGCTTGTATCTCCTAAACAATGAGTTGCAACTCAAAAAGATTTGGTGTGGCGTGTACGTCTAAACGTTTAGCCTCAAAAGAGAACCCACAGGAGAATTTTCTTTCGTCAAAATTTGTCAGAAAACCACGTTTTAAGGAAATCCCGCATCGTGAGAAATTATCTTGTTCTTCCTAAACAACACGTTGTAACTCGAAAAGCTTTGCTGTTGCGTGTATGTCTCAGCGTGTAGCCTCAAATGAGAACGCACAGGAGAGTTTTCTCTCAAAAAAATATGTAAGAATACGACGTTATAAGGAAATACAGTGTTGCAGAGTAAAGACAAATACTTATTGGAAAAACTTTATGAGAAGAAATAACGCATCGTAAAAAATTAGCTTGTATCTCCTAAACAACACATTGTAACTCGAAAAGATTTGGTGTGGCGTGTACGTCTAAACGTGAAGCCTCAAAAGAGAACCCACAGGAGAATTTTTGTTCGTAAAATTTGTCAGAAATCCATGTTTTAAGGAAATCACTCATCGTGCGAAATTATCTTGTTTTTCCTAAACAACACGTTGTAACTAGAAAAGCTTTGATGTTGCGTGTATGTCTAAGCGTGTAGCCTCAAAAGAGAATGCACAGGAGAGTTTTCTCTCGAAAGAACATGTAAGAATACCACATTATAAGGAAATACAGTTTTGCAGAGTAAAGACAAATACATATGTATTTGAAACACTCTATGAGAAGAAATAAAGCATCGTAAAAAATTAGTTTGTATCTCCTAAACAACACGTTGTAACTCGAAAAGATTTGGTGTGGCATGTACGTCTAAACGTGTAGCCTCAAAAGAGAACCCACAGGAGAATTTTCTTTCGTCAAAATTTGTCAGAAAACCACTTATTAAGGAAATCCCGCATCATGCGAAACTATCTTGTTTTTCCTAAACAACACATTGTAACTCGAAAATCTTTGGTGTTGCGTGTATGTCTAAGCATGTAGCCTCAAAAGAGAACGCACAGGAGAGATTTCTCTCGAACGAGTATGTAAGAATACCACGTTATAAGGAAATACATTGTGGCAAATTAAAGATAAATACATTCCTTTTGGAAACACTTAAACTTTACAAGAAGATATAAAGCATATTAAAAAATTAGCTTGTATCTCCTAAAGAACACGTTGTAACTCGAAAACATTTGGTGTGGCGTGTACGTCTAAACGTTTAGCCTGAAATGAAAACGCACAGGAGAATTTTATTTCCTCAAAATTTGTCAGAAACCCACGTTTTAAGGAATTCCCGCATCATGAGAAATTATCTTGTTTTTCCTAAACAACACGTTCTAACTCGAAATGCTTTGGTGTTGCGTGTATGTCTAAGCGTGTAGCCTCCAAAGAGAATGCACAGGATAGTTTTCTCTCCAAAGAATATGTAAGAATACCACGTTATAAGGAAATACAGTGTTGCAGAATTTAGACAAATATGTACTTATTGGAAACACTTTAGGAGAAGAAATAACGCATCATGCAAAATTATCTTGTATCTCCTAAACAACACGTTGTAACTCGACAAGATTTGGTGTGGCGTGTATGTCTAAACGTGTAGCCTCAAAAGAGAACCCACAGGAGAATTTACTTTCATCAAAATTTGTCAGAAAACCACGTTTTAAGGAAATCCCGCATCATGCGAAATTATCTTGTTTTTCCTAAAAAACACGTTGTAACTCGAAAAGCTTTTGTGTTGCGTATATGTCTAAGCGTGTAGCCTCCAAAGAGAACGCACAGGAGAGTTTTCTCTCGAAAGAATATGTAAGAATACCACGTTATAAGGAAATACAGTGTTGCAGCGTAGTGGCAAATATATACATATTGGAAACACTTAAACTTTACGAGAAGAAATAATTCATCGTTAAAAAATTAGCTTGTATCTCCTAAACAACAAGTTGTAACTCAAAAAGATTTGGTGTGGCGTGTACGTCTAAACGTGTAGCCTCAAAAGAGAACGCACGGGAGAGTTTTCTCCCGAAAGAAAAGTAGGAATACTACGTTATAAGGAAATACAGTGTTGCAGAGTAAAGACAAATACATACATATTGTAAACACTTAAGCTTTACGAGAAGAAATAACACATAGTACAAAATTAGCTTGTATATCCTAAACAACACGTTAGAACTCAAAAGGATTTGGTGTGGTGTGTACGTCTAAACGTGAATCCTCAAAAGAGAACCCACAGGAGAATTTTCTTTCGTCAAATTTGTCAGAAAACCACGTTTTAAGGAAATCCCGCATCATGCGAAATTATCTTGTTTTTCCTAAACAACACGTTGTACCTCGAAAAGCTTTCGTGTTGCGTGAATGTCTAAGTGTGTAGCCTCCAAAAAGAACGCACAGGAGAGTTTAATCTCGAAAGAATATGTAAGAATACCACGTTATAAGGAAATACAGTGTTGCAGAGTAGAGGCAAATGCATACGTATTGGAAACACTTAAACTTTACAAGAAGAAATAATTCATTGTAAAAAAATTAGCTTGTATCTCCTAAACAACAAGTTGCAACTCAAAAAGATTTGGTGTGGCGTGTACGTCTAAACGTTTAGCCTCAAAAGAGAACCCACAGGAGAATTTTCTTTCGTCAAAATTTGTCAGAAAACCACGTTTTATGGAAATCCCGCATCGTGAGAAATTATCTTGTTCTTCCTAAACAACACGTTGTAACTCGAAAAGCTTTGCTGTTGCGTGTATGTCTCAGCGTGTAGCCTCAAATGAGAACGCACAGGAGAGTTTTCTCTCGAAAAAATATGTAAGAATACCACGTTATAAGGAAATACAGTGTTGCAGAGTAAAGACAAATACTTATTGGAAAAACTTTATGAGAAGAAATAACGCATCGTACAAAATTAGCTTGTATCTCCTAAACAACACATTGTAACTCGAAAAGATTTGGTGTGGCGTGTACGTCTAAACGTGTAGCCTCAAAGGAGAACCCACAGGAGAATTTTTGTTCGTAAAATTTGTCAGAAATCCATGTTTTAAGGAAGTCACTCATCGTGCGAAATTATCTTGTTTTTCCTAAACAACACGTTGTAACTCGAAAAGCTTTGATGTTGCGTGTATGTCTAAGCGTGTAGCCTCAAAAGAGAACGCACAGGAGAGTTTTCTCTCGAAAGAACATGTAAGAATACCACATTATAAGGAAATACAGTTTTGCAGAGTAAAGACAAATACATATGTATTTGAAACACTCTATGAGAAGAAATAACGCATCGTAAAAAATTAGTTTGTATCTCCTAAACAACACGTTGTAACTCGAAAAGATTTCATGTGGCATGTACGTCTAAACGTGTAGCCTCAAAAGAGAACCCACAGGAGAATTTTCTTTCGTCAAAATTTGTCAGAAAACCACTTATTAAGGAAATCCCGCATCATGCGAAACTATCTTGTTTTTCCTAAACAAGACATTGTAACTCGAAAATCTTTGGTGTTGCGTGTATGTCTAAGCATGTAGCCTCAAAAGAGAACGCACAGGAAAGATTTCTCTCGAACGAGTATGTAAGAATACCACGTTATAAGGAAATTCATTGTGGCAAATTAAAGATAAATACATTCCTTTTGGAAACACTTAAACTTTACAAGAAGATATAAAGCATCGTAAAAAATTAGTTTGTATCTCCTAAAGAACACGTTGTAACTCGAAATCATTTGGTGTGGCGTGTACGTCTAAACGTTTAGCCTCAAATGAAAACCCACAGGAGAATTTTATTTCCCCAAAATTTGTCAGAAAACCACGTTTTAAGGAATTCCCGCATCATGCGAAATTATCTTGTTTTTCCTAAACAACACGTTCTAACTCGAAATGCTTTGGTGTTGCGTGTATGTCTAAGCGTGTAGCCTCAAAAGAGAATGCACAGGAGAGTTTTCTCTCGAAAGAATATGTACGAATACCATGTTATAAGGAAATACAGTGTTGTAGAGTAAAGACAAATACGTACATATTGGAAACACTTTAGGAGAAGAAATAACGCATCGTACAAAATTAGCTTGTATCTCCTAAACAACACGTTGTAACTCGAAAAGATTTGGTGTGGCGTATACGTCTAAACATGTAGCCTCAAAAGAGAACCCACAGTAGAATTTTCTTTCGTCAAAATTTGTCAGAAAACCACGTTTTAAGGAAATCCAGCATTGTGCGCAATTATCTTGTTTTTCATAAACAAAACATTGTAACTCGAAAAGCTTTGGTGTTGGGTGTATGTCTAAGCGTGTAGCCTCAGAAGAGAATGCACAGGAGAGTTTTCTCTCGAAAGAATATGTAAGAATACCACGTTAAAAGGAAATATATTGCTAAAGAGTAAAGACAAATACATACGTATTAGAAACATATTATGAGAAGAAATAATGCATGGTACAAAATTTGCTTGTATCTCCTAAACAACACGTTTTAACTCAAAAAGATTTGGTGTGGCGTGCACGTCTAAATGTGTAGCCTCAAAAGAGAACCCACAGGAGAATTTTCTTACGTCAAAATTTGTCAGAAAACCACTTTTTAAGGAAATCCCGCATCGTGGGAAATTATCTTGTTTTTCCTAATCAACACGTTGTAACTCGAAAAGTTTTGGTGGTGCGTGTATGTCTAAGCATGTAGCCTCCAAAGAGAACGCAAGGGATAGTTTTCTCTCGAAAGAATATGTAAGAATACCACGTTATAAGGAAATACAGTGTTGCAGAGTGTACTTATTGGAAACACTTTACGAAAAGAAATAACACATCATGCAAACTTTCCTTGTATCTCCTAAACAACACGTTGTAACTCGAAAAGATTTGGTGTGGCGTGAACGACTAAACGTGTACCCTCAAAGGATAACCCACAGGAGAGTTTTCTTTCATCAAAATTTGTCAGAAAACCACGTTTTAAGGAAATCCTGCATCCTGCGAAATTATCTTGTTTTTCCTAAACAACATGTTGTAACTCGAAAAGCTTTGGTGTTGCGTATATGTCTAAGCATGTAGCCTCAAAAGAGAACGCACAGGAGAGTTTTCTCCCGAAAGAATATGTAGGAATACCATGTTATAAGGAAATACAGTGTTGCAGAGTAAAGACAAATAAATACTTATTGGAAAGACTTAAACTTTACGAGAAGAAATAAAACATAGATTAAAAATTCAGGAGACAGCAGGTGTTGGAGAGGGTGCGGAGAAAGAGGAACACTCCTCCACTGCTGGTGGGGTTGCAAATTGGTACAACCACTCTGGAAAGCAGTCTGGCGGTTCCTCTGAAAACTGGGCACCTCACTTCCAGAAGATCCTGCTGTACCACTCCTGGGCATATACCCAGAGGATTCCCCACCATGGAATAAGGATTCATGCTCTACTATGTTCATAGCAGCCCTATTTATAATTGCCAGATGCTGGAAAGAACCCAGGTATCCCTCAACAGAAGAGTGGATACAAAAAATGTGGTATATCTACACAATGGAGTACTATTCAGCCATTAGAAACAATGAATTCATGAAATTCTTAGGCAAATGGATCGAGCTAGAGAACATCATACTAAGTGAGGTAACCCAGACTCAAAAGGCGAATCATGGTATGCACTAACTAATAAGTGGTTATTAACCTAGAAAACTGGAATACCCAAAACATAATCCACACATCAAATGAGATACAAGAAGAAAGCAGGAGTGGTCCCTGCTTCTGGAAAGACTCAGTGAAACAGTATTTGGCAAAACCAGAACAGGGAACTGGGAAGGGGTGGTAGGGAGGACAGGGGAAGAGAAGGGGGCTTACGGGACTTTCGGGGAGTGCGGGGGGGGGCTAGAAAAGGGGAAATCATTTGAAATGTAAATAAATTATATCGAATAAAAAAAAGAATGAAAAAAAAAAGAAATAAAACAGTACAAAATTAGCTTGTATATCCTAAACAACACGTTATAACTCGAAAGGATTTGGTGTTGCGTGTATGTCTAAGCATGTAGCCTCAAAAGAGAATGCACAGGAGAGTTTTCTCTCAAAAGAATATGTAAGAATACCACGTTATAAGGAAACATATTGCTGCAGAGTAAAGACAAATACATACGTTTTGGAAACACATTATGAGAAGAAATAACGCATGGTACAAAATTAGCTTGCATCTCTGAAACAACACATGGTTACTCAAAAAGATTTGGTGTGGCTTGTACATCTAAACGTGTAGCCTCAAAAGAGAACCCACAGGAGAATTTTCTTTCGTCAAAATTTGTCAGAAAACCATGTTTAAGGAAATCCCGCATCATGCGAAATTATCTTGTTTTTCCTAAACAACACGTTGTAACTCGAAAAGCTTTGGTGTTGGGTGAATGTCTAAGCGTGTAGCCTCCAAAGAGAACGCACAGGAGAGTTTTCTCTCGAAAGAATATGTAAGAATATCACGTTATAAGGAAATACAGTGTGGCAGAGTATAGACAAATTTGTATTTATTGGAAACACTTTAGGAGAAGAAATAACGCATCATGTAAAATTAGCTTGTATCTCCTAAACAACACGTTGCAACTCGACAAGATTTGGTGTGGCGTGTATGTCTAAAGGTGTAGCCTCAAAAGAGAACCCACAGGAGAGTTTTCTTTCGTCAAAATTTGTCAGAAAACCACGTTTTAAGGAAATACCGCATCGTGAGAAACTATCTTGTTTTTCCTAAACAACATGTTGCAACTCGAAAATCTTTGGTGGTGCGTGTATGTCTAAGCGTGTAGCCTCAAAAGAGAACGCACAGGAGAGTTTTCTTCTGAAAGAATATGTAGGAATACCACGTTATAAGAAAATACAGTGTTGCAGAGTAAAGACAAATACATACTTATTGGAAACACTTAAGCTTTACGAGAAGAAATAACACATAGAACAAAATTAGCTTGTATATCCTAAACAACACGTTATATCTCGAAAGGATTTGGTGTGGCGTGTACGTCTAAACGTGCAGCCTCAAAAGAGAACCCACAGGAGAATTTTCTTTCATCAAAATTTGTCAGAAAACCACGTTTTAAGGAAATCCCGCATCATGCGAAATTATCTTGTTTTTCCTAAACAACACGTTGTAACTCGAAAAGCTTTGGTGTTGCGTGAATGTCTAAGCGTGTAGCCTCCAAAGAGAACGCACAGGAGAGTTTTCTCTCGAAAGAATATGTAAGAATATCACGTTATAAGGAAATACAGTGTTGCAGAGTAGAGGCAAATACATACGTATTGGAAACACTTAAACTTTACGAGAAGAAATAATTCATCGTAAAAAAATTAGCTTGTATCTCCTAAACAACAAGTTGTAACTCAAAAAGATTTGGTGTGGCGTGTACGTCTAAATGTGTAGCCTCAAAAGAGAACGCACAGGAGAGTTTTCTCTCGAAAGAATATGTAAGAATACAACGTTATAAGGAAATACAGTGTTGCAGAGTAGAGGCAAATACATACGTATTGTAAACATTTAAACTTTACGAGAAGAAATAATTCATTGCAAAAAAATCAGCTTGTATCTCCTAAACAACAAGTTGCAACTCAAAGAGATTTGGTGTGGCGTGTACGTCTAAACGTTTAGCCTCAAAAGAGAACCGACAGGAGAATTTTCTTTCGTCAAAATTTGTCAGAAATCCACGTTTTAAGGAAATCCCGCATCGTGAGAAATTATCTTGTTCTTCCTAAACAACACGTAACTCGAAAAGCTTTGCTGTTGCGTGTATGTCTCAGCGTGTAGCCTCAAATGAGAACGCACAGGAGAGTTTTCTCTAGAAAAAATATGTAAGAGTACCATGTTATAAGGAAATACAGTGTTGCAGAGTAAAGACAAATACTTACTTATTGGAAAAACTTTATGAGAAGAAAGAACGCATCGTACAAAATTAGCTTGTATCTCCTAAACAACACATTGTAATTCGAAAAGATTTGGTGTGGCGTGTACGTCTAAACGTGTAGCCTCAAAAGAGAACCCACAGGAGAATTTTTGTTCGTAAAATTTGTCAGAAATCCATGTTTTAAGGAAATCACTCATCGTGCGAAATTATCTTGTTTTTCCTAAACAACACGTTGTAACTCGAAAAGCTTTGATGTTGCGTGTATGTCTAAGCGTGTAGCCTCAAAAGAGAACGCACAGGAGAGTTTTCTCTCGAAAGAACATGTAAGAATACCACATTATAAGGAAATACAGTTTTGCAGAGTAAAGACAAATACGTATGTATTTGAAACACTCTGAGAAGAAATAACGCATCGTAAAAAATTAGTTTGTATCTCCTAAACAACACGTTGTAACTCGAAAAGGTTTGGTATGGCATGTACGTCTAAACGTGTAGCCTCAAAAGAGAACCCACAGGAGAATTTTCTTTCGTCAAAATTTGTCAGAAAACCACTTATTAAGGAAATCCCGCATCATGCGAAACTATCTTGTTTTTCCTAAACAACACATTGTAACTCGAAAATCTTTGGTGTTGCGTGTATGTCTAAGCATGTAGCCTCAAAAGAGAACGCACAGGAGAGATTTCTCTCGAACGAGTATGTAAGAATACCACGTTATAAGGAAATACATTGTGGCAAATTAAAGATAAATACGTTCCTTTTGGAAACACTTAAACTTTACAAGAAGATATAAAGCATCGTAAAAAATTAGCTTGTATCTCCTAAAGAACACGTTGTAACTCGAAAACATTTGGTGTGGCGTGTACGTCTAAACGTTTAGCCTCAAATGAAAACCCACAGGAGAATTTTATTTCCCCAAAATTTGTCAGAAAACCACGTTTTAAGGAATTCCCGCATTGTGCGAAATTATCTTGTTTTTCCTAAACAACACGTTCTAACTCGAAATGCTTTGGTGTTGCGTGTATGTCTAAGCGTGTAGCCTCAAATGAGAATGCACAGGAGAGTTTTCTCTCGAAAGAATATGTACGAATACCATGTTATAAGGAAATACAGTGTTGTAGAGTAAAGACAAATACGTACGTATTGGAAACACTTTAGGAGAAGAAATAACGCATCGTACAAAATTAGCTGTATCTCCTAAACAACACGTTGTAACTCGAAAAGATTTGGTGTGGCGTGTACGTCTAAACATGTAGCCTCAAAAGAGAACACACAGGAGAATTTTCTTTCGTCAAAATTTTTCAGAAAACCACGTTTTAAGGAAATCCCGCATTGTGCGCAATTATCTTGTTTTTCATAAACAAAACATTGTAACTCGAAAAGCTTTGGTGTTGGGTGTATGTGTAAGCGTGTAGCCTCAAAAGAGAATGCTCAGGAGAGTTTTCTCTCGAAAGAATATGTAAGAATACCACGTTATAAGGAAATATATTGCTGCAGAGTAAAGACAAATACATACGTATAGGAAACATATTATGAGAAGAAATAATGCATGGTACAAAATTTGCTTGTATCTCCTAAACAACACGTGGTAACTCAAAAAGATTTGGTGTGGCGTGCACGTCTAAATGTGTAGCCTCAAAAGAGAACCCACAGGAGAATTTTCTTACGTCAAAATTTGTCAGAAAACCACATTTTAAGGAAATCCCGCATCGTGCGAAATTATCCTGTTTTTCCTAATCAACACGTTGTAACTCGAAAAGCTTTGGTGGTGCGTGTATGTCTAAGCGTGTAGCCTCCAAAGAGAACGCACAGGATAGTTTTCTCTCGAAAGAATATGTAAGAATACCACGTTATAAGGAAATACAATGTTGCAGAGTATAGACAAATATGTACTTATTGGAAACTTTACGAGAAGAAATAACGCATCATGCAAAATTAGCTTGTATCTCCTAAACAACATGTTGCAACTCGAAAAGATTTGTTGTGGCGTGTACGACTAAACGTGTAGCCTCAAAGGAGAACCCACAGGAGGGTTTTCTTTCGTCAAAATTTGTCAGAAAACCACGTTTTAAGGAAATCCTGCATCGTGCGAAATTATCTTGTTTTTCCTAAACAACATGTTGTAACTCGAAAAGCTTTGATATTGCATATATGTCTAAATGTGTAGCCTCAAAAGAGAAGGCAGAGGAGAGTTTTCTCTCGAAAGAATATGTAAGAATACCATGTTATAACGAAATACAGTTTTGCAGAGTAAAGACAAATACGTACTTATTGGAAACACTTTACTAGAAGAAATAACGCATCGTACAAAATTAGCTTGTATCTCCAAAACTACACGTTGTAATTCGAAAAGAATTGTTGTGGCGTGTACGTCTTAACGTGTAGCATCAAAAGAGAACCCAAAGGAGAATTTTCTTTTGTCAAAATTTTTCAGAAAATCACGTTTTAAGGAATTCCCGCATCGTGCGAAATTATCTTGTTTTTCCTAAACAACACGTTGTAACTCGAAAAGCTTTGGTGTTGAGTGAATGTCTAAGCATGTAGCCTCAAAAGAGAATGCACAGGAGAGTTTTCTCTCGAAAGAATATGTAAGAATACCACGTTATAAGGAAATACAGTGTTGCAGAGTAAAGACAAATACATACGTATTGGAACCACTTTACGAAAAGAAATAACGCATCATACAAAATTAGCTTGTATCTCTTAAACAACACGTATTGTATTTCCTTATCACGTGGTATTCTTATATATTCTTTCGAGAGAAAACTCTCCTGTGCCTTCTCTTTTGAGGATCCACGCTTACCCATACACGCAACACCAAATCTTTTCGAGTTACAACATGTTGTTTAGGAAAAAGAAGATGATTTCGCACGATGCAGGATTTCCTTAAAACGAGGTTTTCTGTAAAATTTTGACGAAAGAAAATTCTCCTGTGGGTTCTCTTTTGAGGCTACACGTTTAGACGTACATGCCACACCAAATCTTTTCGAGTTACAACATGTTGTTTCGGAGATACAAGCATAATTTTGTAAGATGCGTTACTTCTTCTCGTAAAGTGTTTCCAATATGTAAGTACTTGTCTTTACTCTGCAACACTGTATTTCCTTATAACGTGGTATTCTTATATATTCTTTCAAGAGAAAACTATCCTGTGCGTTCCCTTTTTAGGCTACACACTTAGACATACAGGCAACACCAAAGCTTTTCGAGTTACAACGTGTTGTTTATGAAAAACAAGATAATTTCGCACGATGCGGGATTTCCTTAAAACGTAGTTTTCTGAAACATTTTGACGAAAGAAAATTCTTCAGTGGGTTCTCTTTTAAGGCTACACGTTTAGACGTACACGCCACACCAAATTCTTTCGCTTTACCACGTGTTGTTTAGGAGATACAAGCTAATTTTGTATGATTCGTTATTTCTTCTCGTAAAGTGTTTCCAATAAGTACGTATTTGTCTTTACTCTGCAACACTGTATTTCCTTATAACGTTGTATTCTTACATATTCTTTCAAGAGAAAACTCTCCTGTGCGTTCTCTTTAGAGGCCATACGCTTAGACATACACGCAACGCCAAAGCTTTTCGAGTTACAATGTGTTGTTTAGGAAAAACAAGATAATTTCACAGGATGCGAGATTTCCATAAAACGTGGTTTTCTGAAAAATTTTGACGAAACAAAGTTCTCCTGTGGGTTCTCTTTTGAGACTACACGTGTAGAGGTACGAGTCACATCAAATCTTTTCGAGTTACAACTTGTTGTTTAGGAGATACAAGCTAATTTTTTCGTTGCCTTATTTCTTCTCTTAAAGTGTTTCCAATAGTGTTTGTCTTTACTCTGCAACACAGTATTTCCTTATAACGTGGTATTCTTACATATTCTTTCGAGCGAAAACTCTCCTGTGTGCTCTCTTTTGAGGCTACACGCTTAGACATACACGCAACACCAAAGCTTTTCGAGTTACAACGTGTTGTTTAGGAAAAACAAG
Organism: Apodemus sylvaticus; assembly: GCF_947179515.1. NCBI lineage: Eukaryota > Metazoa > Chordata > Mammalia > Rodentia > Muridae > Apodemus > Apodemus sylvaticus. The sequence goes on from NW_026263016.1 coordinate 426,546, forward strand.
ATAATTTCGTACGATGCGAGATTTCCTTAAAACTTGGTTTCTGACAAATTTTGATGAAAGAAGATTCTCCTGTGGGTTCTCGTTTGAGGCTACACTTTTAGACTTACACGTCACACCAAATCTTTTCCAGTTACAACGTGTTGTTTAGGAGATACAAGCTAATTTTGTATGATGCGTTATTTCTTCTCGTAAAGTGTTTCCAATATGTACTTATTTGTCTTTACTCTGCAAATTTGTATTTCCTTATAACGTGATATTCTTACATCTTCTTTCGAGAGAAAATTCTCCTGTGCCTTCTCTTTTGAGGCTACACGCTTACACATACACGCAACACAAAAGCTTTTCGAGTTACAACGTGTTGTTTAGGAAAAACAAGATAATTTCGTACGATGTGAGATTTCCTTAAAACGTGGTTTCTGACAAATTTTGATGAAAGAAGATTCTCCTGTCGGTTCTCGTTTGAGGCTACACTTTTAGACTTACAGGTCACAACAAATCTTTTCGAGTTACAACGTGTTGTTTAGGAGATACAAGCTAATTTTGTACGATGTGTTATTTCTTCTCGTAAAGTGTTTCCAATATGTACTTATTTGTCTTTACTCTGCAAAATTGTATTTCCTTATAACGTGATATTCTTACATATTCTTTCGAGAGAAAATTCTCCTGTGCCTTCTCTTTTGAGGCTACACGTTTACACATACACGCAACACCAAATCTTTTCGAGTTACAACATGTTGTTTAGGAAAAAGAAGATGATTTCGCACGATGCGGCATTTCCTTAAAACGAGGTGTTCTGAAAAATTTTGAATATAAAAATTCTCCTGTGGGTTCTCTTTTGAGGATACACATTTAGACGTACATACCACACCAAATCCTTTCGAGTTACCACGTGTTGTTTAGGAGATACAAGCTAATTTTGTACGATGCGTTATTTCTTCTTGTAAAGTGTTTCCGATACGTACTTATTTGTCTTTACTCTGCAACACTGTATTTCCTTATAACGTGGTATTCTTACATATTATTTTGAGGGAAAACTCTCCTGTGCGTTCTCTTTTGAGGCTACACGCTTAGACAAACATGCAACGCCAAAGTTTTTCGAGTTACAATGTGTTGTTTAGGAAAAACAAGATAATTTGGCATGATGCGAGATTTCCATAAAACGTGGTTTTCTGACAAATTTTGACCAAAGAAAATTCTCCTGTGGGTTCTCTTTTGAGGCTACACGTTTAGATGTACACGCCACACCAAATCCTTTCGAGTTACCACGTGTTGTTTAGGAGATACAAGCTAATTTTGTATGATGCGTTATTTCTTCTCGTAAAGTGTTTCCAATATGTACGTATTTGTCTTTACTCTGCAACACTGTATTTCCTTATAACGTTGTATTCTTACATGTTCTTTCGAGAGAAAACTCTCCTGTGCATTCTCTTTAGAGGCTACATGCTCAGACATACACGCAACACCAAAGCTTTTCGAGTTACAACGTGTTGTTTAGGAAAAACAAGATAATTTTGCACGATACGGGATTTCCTTAAACGTGGTTTTCTGACAAATTTTGAAGAAAGAAAGTTCTCCTGTGGGTTCTCTTTTGAGGCTAAACGTGTAGACATACGAGCCACACGAAATATTTTTGAGTTACAACGTGTTGTTTAGGAGATACAAGCAAATATTGTACAATGCGTTATTTCTTCTCATATAGTGTTTCCAATACGTACTTATTTGTCTTTACTCTGCAACACTGTATTTCCTTATAACGTGGTATTCTTACATATTCTTTCGAGGGAAAACAATCCTGTGCATTCTCTTTTGAGGTTACACGCTTAGACAAACACGCAACGCCAAAGCTTTTGGAGTTACAACGTGTTGTTTAGGAAAAACAGGATAATTTCGCACGATACGAGATTTCCATTAAACGTGGTTTTCTGAAAAATTTTGACGAAACAAAGTTCTCCTGTGGGTTCTCTATTGAGGCTGCACGTGTAGAGGTACGAGCCACACCAAATCTTTTCGAGTTACTACGTGTTGTTTAGGAGATACAAGCTAATTTTCTAGGATGCGATATTTCTTCTCTTAAAGTGTTTCCAATACGTACGTAGTTGTCTTTACTCTGCAACACTGTATTTCCTTATAACGTGGTATTCTTACATATTCTTTCGAGAGAAACCTCTCCTGTGCGTTCTCCTTTGAGGCTACACGCGTAGACATCCACGCAACACCAAAGCTTTTCGAGTTACAATGTGTTGTTTAGGAAAAACATGATAATTTCGCACGATGCGAGACTTCCTTAAAACGTGGTTTCTGACAAATTTTGATGAAAGAAAATTCTCCTGTGGGTTCTCGTTTGAGGCTACACTTTTAGACGTACACGTCACAACAAATCTTTTTGAGTTACAACGTGTTGTTTAGGAGATACAAGATAATTTTGTAAGATGCGCTATTTCTTCTCGTAAAGTGTTTCCAATATGTACTTATTGGTCTTTACTCTGCAAAATTGTATTTCCTTATAATGTGGTATTCTTACATATTCTTTCGAGAGAATACTCTCCAGTGCCTTCTCTTTTGAGGCTCCACGCTTACACATACACGCAACACCATAGCTTTTCGAGTTACAACATGTTGTTTAGGAAAAAGAAGATGATTTCGCACGATGCGGGATTTCCTTAAAACGTGGTTTTCTGAAAAATTTTGAATAAAGAAAATTCTCCTGTGGGTTCTCTTTTGAGGCTACACGTTTAGACGTACACGCCACACCAAATCCTTTCGACTTACCACGTGTTGTTTAGGAGATACAAGCTAATTTTGTACGATGCATTATTTCTTCTCGTAAAGTGTTTCAAATACGTACTTATTTGTCTTTAATCTGCGACACTGTATTTCCTTATAACATAGTATTCTTACATATTATTTTGAGGGAAAACTCTCCTGTGCGTTCTCTTTTGAGGGGACACGCTTAGACAAACACGCAACGCCAAAGCTTTTCGAGTTACAATGTGTTGTTTAGGAAAAACAAGATAATTTAGCACGATGCGAGATTTACATAAAATGTGGTTTTCTGAAAAATTTTGACGAAAGAAAGTTCTCCTGTGGGTTCTCTTTTGTGGCTACTCGTGTAGAGGTACGAGCCACACCAAATCTTTTCGAATTACAACGTGTTGTTTAGGAGATATAAGCTAATTTTTTACGATGCGTTAATTCTTCTCGTAAAGTGTTTCCAATAAGTACATGTTTGTCTTTACACTGCAACATTATATTTCCTTATAACGTGGTATTCTTACATATTCCTTCGAGGGAAAACTATCCTGTGCGTTCCCTTTTGAGGCTACACACTTAGACATACAGGCAACACCAAAGCTTTTCGAGTTACAACGTGTTGTTTATGGAAAACAAGATAATTTTGCACGATGCGGGATTTCCTTAAAACGTGGTTTTCTGACAAATTTTGATGAAAGAAAATTCTCCTGTGGCTTCTCTTTTGAGGCTTCACGTTTAGACGTGCACGCCACACCAAATCCTTTCGAGTAACCACGTGTTGTTTAAGAGATACAAGCTAATTTTGTATGATGCGTTATTTCTTTTCGTAAAGTGGTTCCAATACGTATGTATTTGTCTTTACTCTGCAACAGTGTATTTCCTTATAACGTTGTATTCTTACATGTTGTTTCGAGAGAAAACTCTCCTGTGCATTCTCTTTAGAGGCTACATGCTCAGACATACACGCAACACCAAAGCTTTTCGAGTTACAACGTGTTGTTTAGGAAAAACAAGATAATTTTGCACGATGCGGGATTTCCTTAAAACATGGTTTTCTGACAAATTTTGACGAAAGAAAGTTCTCCTGTGGGTTCTCTTTTGAGGCTACACGTGTAGCCGTACGAGCCACACCAAATAATTTTGAGATACAACGTGTTCTTTATGAGATACAAGCAAATATTGTACGATGCGCTATTTCTTCTCATAAAGTGTTTCCAATACATACATATTTGTCTATACTCTGCAACACTGTATTTCCTTATAACATGGTATTCTTACATATTCTTTCAAGGGATAATTCTCCTGTGCATTCTCTTTTGAGGCTACACGATTAGACAAACACGCAACACCAAAGCTTTTCGAGTTACAACATGTTGTTTAGGAAAAAGAAGATGATTTCGCACGATGCGGGATTTCCTAAAAACCTGGTTTTCTGAAAAATTTTGACGAAAGAAAATTCTCCTGTGGGTTCTCTTTTGAGGCTACATATTTAGACGTACACGTCACACCAAATCTTTTTGAGTTACAACGTGTTGTTTAGGGCATACAAGCTAATTTTTTTTATAATGCGTTAATTCTCGTAAAGTGTTTCCAATACGTACGTATTTGTCTTTACTCTGCAACACTGTATTTCCTTCTAACGTGGTATTCTTACATATTCTTTCGAGAGAAAACTATTCTGTGCATTCCCTTTTGAGGCTAAACACTTAGACATACAGGCAACACCAAAGCTTTTTGAGTTACAATGTGTTGTTTATAAAAAACAAGATAATTTCGCACGATGCCTGATTTCCTTAAAACATGGTCTTCTGACAAATTTTGATGAACGAAAATTATTCTGTTGGTTCTCTTTTGAAGCTTCACGTTTAGACGTGCACGCCACACCTAATCCTTTCGAGTTGCCACGTGTTGTTTAGGAGATACAAGCTAATTTTGTAAGATGCTTTATTTCTTCTCCTAAACTGTTTCCAATACGTACGTATTTGTCTTTACTCTGCAACACTGTATTTCCTTATAATGTGCTATTCTTACACATTCCTTCGAGAGAAAACTATCCTGTGCCTTCCCTTTTGAGGCTACACACTTAGACATACAGGCAACACCAAAGCTTTTCAAGTTACAACGTGTTGTTTATGAAAAACATGATAATTTCGCACGATGCGGGATTTCCTTAAAACTTGGTGTTCTGACAAATTTTGACTAAAGAAAATTCTCCTGTGGGTTCTCTTATGAGGCTACACGTTTAGACGTGCACGCCACACCAAATCCTTTTGAATTACCATGTGTTGTTTAGGAGATAAAAGCTAATTTTCTAAGATGCGTTATTTCTTCTTGTAAAGAGTTTCCAATATGTACATATTTGTCTTTACTCTGCAACACTGTATTTCCTTATAACATTGTATTCTTACATGTTCTTTCAAGAGAAAACTCTCCTGTGCATTCTCTTTAGAAGCTACACGCTTAGATATACGCGCAACACCAAAGCTTTTCGAGTTACAACGTGTTGTTTAGGAAAAACAAGATAATTTTTCCACGATGCGGGATATCATTAAAACGTGGTTTACTGACAAATTTTGACTAAAGAAAGTTCTCCTGTGCATTGTCTTTTGAGGCTACAGGTTTAGACGTACACGCCACACTAAATCTTTTCGAGTTACAACTTGTTGTTTAGGAGATACAAGCAATTATTTTCGATGCGTTATTTCTTCTTGTAAAGTGTGTCGAATACGTAATTAATTGTCTTTACTCTGCAACACTGTATTTCCTTATAACGTGGTATTCTTACATATTCTTTCGAGGGAAAACTCTCCTGTGCGTTCTCTTTTGGGCTACACGCTTAGACATACACGCAACGCCAAAGCTTTTCTAGTTACAACATGTTGTTTAGGAAAAACAAGATAATTTCGCACGATGCGAGATTTCCATAAAACGTGGTTTTCTGAAAAATTTTGAGGAAAGAAAGTTCTCCTGTGGATTCTCTTTTGAGGCTACATGTTTAGACGTACACGTCACACCAAATCTTTTCGAGTTACAACGTGTTGTTTAGGAGATACAAGCTAATTTTTTACGATGCGTTATTTTTTCTCATAAAGTGTTTCCAATAAGTACTTATTTGTCTTTACTCTGCAAAATTGTATTTCCTTATAACGTGGTATTCTTGCATATTCTTTCGAGAGAAAACTCTCCTGTGCCTTCTCTTTTGAGGCTCCACACTTACACATACACGCAACACCAAAGCTTTTCGAGTTACAACATGTTGTTTAGGAAAAAGAAGATCATTTCGCATGATGCGATATTTCCTTAAAACGTGGTTTCCTTAAACGTGAGGCTACAGGTTTAGACATACATGCCACACCAAATCTTTTTGAGTTACAACCTGTTGTTTAGGAGATACAAGCAAATTTTTTATGATGCGTTATTTCTTCTTGTAAAGTGTTTCCAATACATAAGTATTTGTCTTTACTCTACAACACTGTATTTCCTTATAACATGGTATTCTTACATATTCTTTCAAGAGAAAACTCTCCTGTGAGTTCTCTTTTGATGCTACACGCTTAGACATACACGCAACACCAAAGCTTTTCGAGTTACAACGTGTTGTTTAGGAGATACAAGTAAATTTTGTACAATGCGTTATTTCTTCTCATAAAGTGTTTCCAATATGTACTTAATTGTCTTTACTCTGCAACACTGTATTTCCTTATAACGTGGTATTCTTACATATTCTTTCGAGGGAAAACTCTCCTGTGCATTCTCTTTTGGGCTACACGCTTAGACATACACGCAACGCCAAAGCTTTTCGAGTTACAACGTGTTGTTTAGGAAAAACAAGATAATTTCGCACGATGCGAGATTTCCATAAAACGTGGTTTTCTGAAAAAATTTGACGAAAGAAAGTTCTCCTGTGGGTTCTCTTTTGAGGCTACACGTTGAGACATACACGTCACACCAAATCTTTTCAAGTTACAACGTGTTGTTTAGGAGATACAAGCTAATTTTGTATGATGCGTTATTTCTTCTCATAAAGTGTTTCCAATAAGTACTTATTTGTCTTTACTCTGCAAAATTGTATTTCCTTATAACGTGGTATTCTTGCATATTCTTTCGAGAGAAAACTCTCCTGTGCTTTCTCTTTTGCGTCTCCACACTTACACATACACGCAACACCAAAGCTTTTCAAGTTACAACATGTTGTTTAGGAAAAAGAAGATGATTTCGCATGATGCGGGATTTCCTTAAAACGTCGTTTTCTGAAAAATTTTGACAAAAGAAAATTCTCCTGTGGGTTCTCTTTTGAGGCTACACATTTAGACGTACATGTCACACCAAATCTTGTCGAGTTACAACGTGTTGTTTAGGAGATACAAGCTAATTTTTTACGATGTGTTTATTCTTCTCGTAAAGTGTTTCCAACACATACGTATTTGTCTTTACTCTGCCACATTGTATATCCTTATAACGTGGTATTCTTACATATTCTTTTGATAGAAAACTATCCTGTGCGTTCCCTTTTGAGGCTACACACTTAGACATACAGGCAACATCAACGCTTTTCGAGTTACAACTTGTTGTTTATGAAAAACAAGATAATTTCCACGATGCGGGATTTCCTTAAAACGTGGTGTTCTGACAAATTTTGACGAAAGAAAATTCTCCTGTGGGTACTCTTTTGACGCTACACGTTTAGAGGTACACGCCACACCGAATCCTATCGAGTTACCACGTGTTGTTTAGGAGATACAAGCTAATTTTGTACGATGCTTTATTTCTTCTCGTAAAGTGTTTCCAAACTTACGTATTTGTCTTTACTCTGCAACATTGTATTTCCTTATAATGTTGAATTCTTACATGTTCTTGCGAGAGAAAACTTTCCTGTGCATTCTCTTTAGAGGCGACATGCTCACACATACACGCAACACCAAAGCTTTTCGAGTTACAACGTGTTGTTTAGGAAAAACAAGATAATTTTGCACGATGCAGATATCCTTAAAACGTGGTTTTCTGACAAATTTTGACGAAAGAAAGTTCTCCTGTGCATTGTCTTTTGAGGCTACAGGTTTAGACGTACATGCCACACCAAATCTTTTTGAGTTACAACTTGTTGTTTAGGAGATGCAAGTTAATTTTGTACGATGCGTTATTTCTTCTCGTAAAGTGTTTCCAATTCATAAGTATTTGTCTTTACTCTGCAACACTGTATTTCCTTATAACGTGGTATTCTTACATATTCTTTCGAGGGAAAACTCTCCTGTGCATTCTCTTTTGGGCTACACGCTTAGACATACACGCAACACCAAAGCTTTTCGAGTTACAACGTGTTGTTTAGGAAAAACAAGATAATTTCGCACGATGCGAGATTTCCATAAAACGTGGTTTTCTGAAAAAATTTGACGAAAGAAAGTTCTCCTGTGGGTTCTCTTTTTTTTCTTTTTTTTTTATTCGATATAATTTATTTACATTTCAAATGATTTCCCCTTTTCTAGCCCCCCACTCCCCGAAAGTCCCTTAAGTCCCCTTCTCTTTCCCTGTCCTCCCACCCACCCCTTCCCATTTCCCTGTTCTGGTTTTGCCGAATACTGTTTCACTGAGTCTCTCCAGAACCAGGGGCCAGTCCTCCTTTCTCCTTGTACCTCATTTGATGTGTGGATTATGTTTCGGGTATTCCAGTTTTCTAGGTTAATAACCACATATTAGTGAGTGCATACCATGATTCACCTTTTGAGTCTGGGTTACCTCACTTAGTATGATGTTCTCTAGCTCCATCCATTTGCCTAAGAATTTCATGAATTCATTGTTTCTAATGGCTGAATAGTACTCCATTGTGTAGATATACCACATTTTTTGTATCCACTCTTCTGTTGAGGGATACCTGGGTTCTTTCCAGCATCTGGCAATTATAAATAGGGCTGCTATGAACATAGTAGAGCATGTATCCTTATTATATGGTGGGGAATCCTCTGGGTATATGCCCAGGAGTGGTATAGCAGGATCTTCTGGAAGTGAGGTGCCCAGTTTTCGGAGGAACCGCCAGACTGATTTCCAGAGTGGTTGTACCAATTTGCAGCCCCTACAGCAGTGGAGGAGTGTTCCGCTTTCTCCACACCCTCTCCAACACCTGCTGTCTCCTGAATTTTTAATCTTAGCCATTCTGACTGGTGTAAGATGAAATCTCAGGGTTGTTTTGATTTGCATTTCCCTAATGACTAATGAAGTTGAGCATTTTTTAAGATGCTTCTCCGCCATCCGAAGTTCTTCAGGTGTGAATTCTTTGTTTAACTCTGTACCCCATTTTTTAATAGGATTGTTCGGTTTTCTGGAGTCTAACTTCTTGAGTTCCTTATATATATTGGATATTAGCCCTCTATCTGATGTAGGATTGGTGAAGATCTTTTCCCAATTTGTTGGTTGCCGATTTGTCCTCTTGATGGTGTCCTTTGTCTTACAGAAACTTTGTATCTTTATGAGGTCCCATTTGTCAATTCTTGCTCTTAGAGCATACGCTATTGGTGTTCTGTTCAGAAACTTTCTCCCTGTACCGATGTCCTCAAGGGTCTTCCCCAGTTTCTTTTCTATTAGCTTCAGAGTGTCTGGCTTTATGTGGAGGTCCTTGATCCATTTGGATTTGAGCTTAGTACAAGGAGACAAGGATGGATCAAGTCGCATTCTTCTGCATGCTGACCTCCAGTTGAACCAGCACCATTTGTTGAAAAGGCTATCTTTTTTCCATTGGATGTTTTCAGCCTCTTTGTCGAGGATCAAGTGGCCATAGGTGTGTGGTTTCATTTCTAGATCTTCATGGGTTCTCTTTTGAGGCTACACGTTGAGACATACACGTCACACCAAATCCTTTCAAGTTACAACGTGTTGTTTAGGAGATACAAGCTAATTTTGTACGATGCGTTATTTCTTCTCCTAAAGTGTTTCCAATAAGTACTTATTTGTCTTTACTCTGCAAAATTGTATTTCCTTATAACGTGGTATTCTTGCATATTCTTTCGAGACAAAACTTTCCTGTGCCTTCTCTTTTGAGGCTCCTCACTTACACATACACGCAACACCAAAGCTTTTCGAGTTACAACCTGTTATTTAGGAAAAAGAAGATGATTTCGCATGATGCGGGATTTCCTTAAAACGTGGTTTTCTGAAAAATTTTGAAGAAAGAAAATTCTCCTGTGGGTTCTCTTTCGAGGCTACACGTTTAGACGTACATGCCATACCAAATCTTTTCGAGTTACAATGTGTTGTTTAGGAGATACAAGCTAATTTTTTCGATGCGTTAATTCGTCTCGTAAAGTGTTTCCAGTACGTATTTGTCTTTACTCTGCAACATTGTATTTCCTTATAACGTGGTATTCTTACATATTCTTTCGAAATAAAACTATCCTGTGCGTTCTCTTTTGAGGTTATACGCTTAGACACACACGCAACACCAAAGCTTTTCGAGTTACAATGTGTTGTTTAGGAAAAACAAGATAATTTCGCACGATGCGAGATTTCCTTAAAACCTGGTTTCTGACAAATTTTGATGAAAGAAAATTCTCTTGTGGGTTCTCTGTTGAGGCTACACCTTTAGACGTACATTTCACACCAAATCTTTTCGAGTTACAACGTGTTGTTTAGGAGATACAAGCTAATTTTGTACGATGTGTTATTTCTTCTCGTAAAGGGTTTCCAATATGTACTTATTTGTCTTTACTCTGCAAAATTGTATTTCCTTATAACGTGGTATTCTTACATAATCTTTCAAGAGAAAACTCTCCTGTGCCTTCTCTTTTGAGGCTACACGCTTACACATACACGCAACACCAAAGCTTTTCGAGTTACAACATGTTGTTTAGGAAAAAGAAGATGATTTCCCACGATGCGGGATTTCCTTGAAGTGTGGTTTTCTGAAAAATTCTGACGAAAGAAAATTCTCCTGTGGGTTCTCTTTTGAGGCTACACGTTTAGACGAACATGCCACACCAAATCTTTTCGAGTTACAACGTGTTGTTTCAGAGATACAAGCTAATTTTGTAGGATGTGTTAATTATTGTCATAAAGTGTTTCCAAGACTTACATATTTGTCTTTACTCTGCAACACTGTATTTCCTTATAACGTGGTATTCTTACATATTCTTTCGAGAGAAAACTATCCCGTGCTTTCACTTTTGCGGCTACACACTTAGACAAAGAGGCAACACCAAACCTTTTCGAGTTACAACGTGTTGTTTATGAAAAACAAGATAATTTCGCACGATGCAGGATTTCCTTAAAACGTAGTTTTCTGAAAAATTTGACGAAAGAAAATTCTTCAGTGGGTTTTCTTTTGAGGCTACATGTTTAGACGTACACGCCACACCAATTCCTTTCAAGTTACCACGTGTTGTTTAGGAGATACAAGCTAATTTTGTATGATGCGTTATTTCTTCTCGTAAAGTGTTTCCAATATGTACGTATTTGTCTTTACTCTGCAACACTTTATTTCCTTATAACGTGGTATTCTTACATATTCTTTGGAGAGAAAACTCTACTGTGCGTTCTCTTTACAGGCTACACACTTAGACATACACGCAACGCCAAAGCTTTTCGAGTTACAATGTGCTGTTTAGGAAAAACAAGATAATTTCGCACGATGTGAGATTTCCATAAAACGTGGTTGTCTGAAAAATGTTGACGAAAGAAAGTTCTCCTGTGGATTTTCTTTTGAGGCTACACATGTAGAGGTACGAGCCACACCAAATCTTTTCGAGTAACAACGTGTTGTTTAGGAGATACAAGCTAATTTTGTACGATGCATTATTTCTTCTCTTAAAGTGTTTCCAATACTATTTGTCTTTACTCTGCAACACTGTATTTCCTTATAACGTGGTATTTTTACATATTCTTTCGAGAGAAAACTCTCCTGTGAGTTCTCTTTTGAGGCTACACGCTTAGACATACACGCAACACCAAAGGTTTTCGAGTTAAAACGTGTTGTTTAGGAAAAACAAGATAATTTCTCACGATGCGAGATTTCCTTAAAACGTGGTTTCTGACAAATTTTGATGAAATAAAATTCTCCTGTGGGTTCTCTTTTGAGGCTACACTTTTAGACGTACACGTCACACCAAATCTTTTCAAGTTACAACGTTTTGTTTAGGAGATACAAGGTAATTTTGAACGATGCGTTATTTCTTCTCGTAAAGTGTTTCCAATATGTATTTATTTGTCTTTACTCTGCAAAATTGTATTTCCTTATAACGTGGTATTCTTACATACTCTTTCGAGAGAAAACTCTCCTTTGCCTTCTCTTTTGAGGCTCCACGCTTACACATACACGCAACACCAAAGCTTTTCGAGTTACAACATGTTGTTTAGGAAAAAGAAGATGATTTCGCACGATGCGGGATTTCCTTAAAACGTGATTTTCTGAAAATTTTTGAAGAAATGAAATTCTCCTGTAGGTTCTCTTTTGAGGCTACACGTTTAGACGTACATGCCACACCAAATCTTTTCGAGTTACAACGTGTTGTTTAGGAGATTCAAGCTAATTTTTTACGATGCGTTAATTCTTCTCGTGAAGTGTTTCCAATACGTACGTATTTGTCTTTACTCTGCAACATTGTATTTCCTTATAACGTGGTATTCTTACATATTCTTTCTAGAGAAAACTATCCTGTGCGTTCTCTTTTGAGGTTACACACTTAGACATACACGCAACACCAAAGATTTTTGAGTTATAACGTGTTATTTAGGAAAAACAAGATAATTTCGCACGATGCGATATATCCTTAAAAAGTGGTTACTGACAAATTTTGATGAAAGAAAATTCTCTTGTGGGTTCCCTTTTGAGGCTACACGCTTAGACGTACACGTCACACCAAATCTTTTCGAGTTACAACGTGTTGTTTAGGAGATACAAGCTAATTTTTTACGATGTGTTATTTCTTCTTGTAAAGTGTTTCCAATATGTACTTATTTGTCTTTACTCTGCAAAATTGTATTTCCTTATAACGTGGTATTCTTACATATTCTTTCAAGAGAGAACTCTCCTGTGCCTTCTCTATTGAGGCTCCACGCTTACACATACACGCAACACCAAAGCTTTTCGATTTACAACATGTTGCTTAGGAAAAAGAAGATGATTTCGCACGATGCGGGATTTCCTTAAAACGTAGTTTTCTGAAAAATTTTGAAGAAAGAAAATTCTCCTGTGGGTTCTCTTTTGAGGCTACACATTTAGACATACATGGAACACCAAATCTTTTCGAGTTACAACATGTTGTTTTGGAGCTACAAGCTAATTTTGTAAGATGTGTTACTTCTGCTCGTAAAGTTTCCCAATACGTACTTATTTGTCTTTACTCTGCAACACTGTATTTCCTTATAACATGGTATTCTTATATATTCTTTTGAGGGAAACGTCTCCTGTGCGTTCTCTTTTGGGCTACACGCTTAGACATACACACAACACCAAAGCTTTTCGAGTTACAACGTGTTGTTTATGAAAAAGAAGATAATTTCACACGATGCGGGATTTCCTTAAAACGTGGTTTTCTGACAAATTTTGACGAAAGAAAATTCTCCTGTGGGTTCTCTTTTGAGGCTTCACGTTTAGAAGTGCATGCCACACCAAATCCTTTCGAGTTACCACGTGTTGTTTAGGAGATACAAGCTAATTTTTTACGATGCGTTATTTCTTCTCGTAAAGTGTTTCCAATAAGTAAGTATTTGCCTTTACTCTCAAACACTGTATTTCCTTATAACGTGGTATTCTTACATGTTCTTTGGAGAGAAAAATCTCCTGTGCGTTCTCTTAAGTGGCTACACGCATAGATATACACGCAACACCAAAGCTTTTCGAGTTACAACGTGTTGTTTAGGAAAAACAAGATAATTTCGCACGATGCGGGATATCCTTAAAACATGGTTTTCTGACAAATTTGACGAAAGAAAATTCTCTTGTGGGTTCTCTTTTGAGCGTACACATTTAGACGTACAAGCCACACCAAATCCTTTCGAGTTATAACGTGTTGTTTAGGAGATACAAGCTAATTTTGTACTATGTGTTATTTCTACTCGTTAAGTTTAAGTGTTTCCAATAAGTATGTATTTGTCTTTACTCTGCAACACTGTATTTCCTTATAACGTGGTATTCCTACATATTCTTTCGGGAGAAAACTCTCCTGTGCGTTCTCTTTTGAGGCTACACGCTTAGACATACACGCAACACCAATGCTTTTCGAGTTACAACATGTTGTTTAGGAAAAACAAGATAATTTCGCACGATGCGGGATTTCCTTAAAACGTGGTTTTTGACAAATTTTGACAAAAGAAAACTCTCCTGTGGGTTGTCTTTTGAGGCTACACGTTTAGACGTACACGCCACACCAAATCTTTTCGAGTTACAACGTGTTGTTTAGGAGATACAAGCTAATTTTGCATGATGCGTTATTTCTTCTTGTAAAGTGTTTCCAATAAGTACGTATTTGTCTTTACTGTGCAACACTGTATTTCCTTATCACGTGGTATTCTTACATATTCTTTTGAGAGAAAACTATCCTGTGCGTTCTCTTTGGAAGCTACACGCTTAGACATACACGCAACACCAAAGCTTTTCGAGTTACAACGTGTTGATTAGGAAAAACAAGATAATTTCGCCCGATACGGGATTTCCTTAAAACGTGGTTTTCTGACAAATTTTGACGTAAGAAAATTCTCCTGTGGGTTCTCTTTTGAGGCTACATGTTCAGACGTACACGCCACACCAAATCTTTTTGAGTTACCACGTGTTGTTTTGGAGATACAAGCTAATTTTGTACCATGTGCTATTTCTTCTCATAATGTGTTTCCAATAAGTACGTATACGTCTTTACTCTGCAGCAATATGTTTCCTTATAACGTGGTATTCTTACATATTCTTTCGAGAGAAAACTCTCCTGTGCATTCTCTTTTGAGGCTGCACGCTTAGACATACACCCTACACCAAAGCTTTTCGAGTTAAAACGTGTTGTTTAGGAAGAACAAGATAATTTTTCACGATGCGGGATTTCCTTAAAACGTGGCTTTCTGAAAAATTTTGATGAAACCAAATTCTCCTGTGGGTTCTCATTTGAGGCTACACGTTTAGACGTACACGCCACACCAAATCTTTTCGAGTTACATCGTGTTGTTTAGGAGATACAAGCTAATTTTGTACGATGCGTTATTTCTTCTCGTAAAGTGTTTCCAATACATACGTAATTGTCTTTACTCTGCAACACTGTATTTCCTTATAACGTGGTATTCTTATATATTCTTTCGAGAGAAAACTCTCCTGTGCGTTCTCTTTTGAGGCCACACGTTTAGACATACACGCAACACCAAAGCTTTTCGAGTTACAATGTGTTGTGTCGGAAAAACAAGATAATTTCGCACAATGCGGGATTTACTTAAAACAGGTTGTAATTCGAAAAGCTTTGGTGTTGCGTGTATGTCTAAGCATGTAGCCTCTAAAGAGAACGCACAGGAGAGTTTTTCTCTCGAAAGAATATGCAAGATTACCACGTTATAAGGAAATACAGTGTTGCAGAGTAAAGGCAAATACATACGTATTGGAAACATTAACCTTTACGAGAAGAAATAACGCATCTTAAAAAATTAGCTTGTATCTCCTAACCAACACGTTGTAACTCGAAAGGATTTGGTGTGGCGTGTAAGTCTAAATGTGTAGCCTCAAAAGAGAACCCACAGGAGAATTTTCTTTCTTCAAAATTTGTCAGAAAACCACGTTTTATGGAAATCCCGCATCGTGCGAAATTATCTTGTTTTTTCGAAACAACACGTTGTAACTCAAAAAGCTTTGTTGTTGCGTGTATGTCTAAGCGTGTAGCCTCAAAAGAGAATGCAAAGGAGAGTTTTTTCTCGAAAGAATATGTAAGAATACCACGTTATTATGAAACACAGTGTTGTGGAGTAAAGACAAATACGTATTGGAAAAACTTTAGGAGAAGAAATAACGCATCGTAAAAAATTAGCTTGTATCTCCTAAACAACACGTTGTAACTTAAAAAGATTTGGTGTGTAGCCTGTACATCTAAACGTGTAGCCTCAAAAGAGAACCCACAGGAGAATTTTCTTTCGTCAAAATTTTCCAGAAAACCACGTTTTAAGGAAATCCCGCATCGTGCACAATTATCTTGTTTTTCCTAAACAACACGTTGTAACTCGAAAAGCTTTGGTGTTTGGTGTATGTCTAAGCGTGTAGCCCCAAAAGAGAACGCACAGGAGAGTTTTCTCTCGAAAGAATATGTAAGAATACCACGTTATAAGGAAATACAGTGTGGCAGAGTAAAGACAAATACGTACGTATTGGAAGCACTTTATGAGAGAAATAACGCATCTTGCAAAATTAGTTTGTATGTCCTAAACAACACGTTGTAACTCAAAAAGATTTAGTGTGGCGTGTTCGTCTAAAAGTGTAGCCTCAAAAGAGAACCCACAGGAGAGTTTTCTTTCGTCAAAATTTGTCAGAAAACCACGTTTTAAGGAAATCCCGCATCTTGCGAAATTATCTTGTTTTTCCTAAACAACACGTTGTAACTAGAAAAGCTTTGGTGTTGCGTGTATGTCTAAGCATGCAGCCTCAAAAGAGAATGCACAGGAGAGATTTCTCTCGAAAGAATATGTAAGAATGCCACGTTATAAGGAAATATATTGCTGCAGAGTAAAGACATACACGTACTTAATGGAAACACATTATGAGAAGAAATAACGCATGGTACAAAATTAGCTTGTATCTCCGAAACAAAACGTGGTAACTCAAAAAGATTTGGTGTGGCATGTACGTCTGAGAGTGTAGCCTCAGAAGAGAACCCACAGGAGAATTTTCTAACCTCAAAATTTGTCAGAAAACCACGTTTTAAGGAAATCCCGCATCGTGCGTAATTATCTTGTTTTTCCTAATCAACACGTTGTAACTCGAAAAGCTTTGGTGTTGCGTGTATGTCTAAGCGTGTAGCCTCCAAAGAGAACGCACAGGATAGTTTTCTCTCAAAAGAATATGTAAGAAAACCATGTTATAAGGAAATAAAGTGTTGCAGAGTAAAGACAAATACGTACTTATGGGAAACATTTTACGAGAAGAAATAACGCATCATGTAAAATTAGCTTGTATCTCCTAAACAACACGCTGTAACTCGAAAAGATTTGGTGTGGCGTGTAGGTCTAAACGTGTAGCCTCAAAAGAGAACCCACAGGAGAGTTTTCTTTTGTCAAAATTTGTCAAAAACCACGTTTTAAGGAAATCCTGCATCGTGCGAAATTATCTTGTTTTTCCTAAACAACATGTTGTAACTCGAAAAGCATTGGTGTTGCGTGTATGTCTAAGCGTGTAGCCTCAAAAGAGAACGCACAGGAGAGTTTTCTCCCGAAAGAATATGTAGGAATACCACATTATAAGGAAATACAGTGTTGCAGAGTAAAGACAAATACATACTTATTGGAAACACTTAAACTTAACGAGTAGAAATAACACATAGTACAAAATTAGCTTGTATCTCCTAAACAACACGTTATAACTCGAAAGGATTTGGTGTGGCTTGTACGTCTAAATGTGTACCCTCAAAAGAGAACCCACGGGAGAATTTTCTTTCCTTCAAAATTTGTCAGAAAACCAAGTTTTAAGGAAATCGCGCATCATGCGAAATTATCTTGTTTTTCCTAAACAACACGTTGTAACTCGAAAAGCTTTGGTGTTGCATGTATGTCTAAGCCTGTAGCCTCCAAAGAGAACTCACAGGAGAGTTTTCTCTCGAAAGAATATGTAAGAATACCACGTTATAAAGAAATACAGCGTTGCAGAGTAAAGGCAAATACATACGTATTGGAAATACTTAAATTTTATGAGAAGAAATAACGCATCTAAAAAAATTAGCTTGTATCTCCTAAACAACACGTTGTATCTCAAAAAGATTTGGTGTGGCGTGTACATCTACACGTGTAGCCTCAAAAGAGAACCCACAGGAGAATTTTCTTTCGTCAAAATTTGTCAGAAAACCACATTTTATGGAAATCCCGCATCGTGCGAAATTATCTTTTTTTTTTCGGAAACAACACATTGTAACTCGAAAAGCTTTGTTGTTGCATGTATGTCTAAGCGTGTAGCCTCAAAAGAGAATGCAAAGGAGAGTTTTGTCTCGAAAGAATATGTAAGAATACCACGTTATTAGGAAACACAGTGTTGTAGAGTAAAGACAAATACGTATTGGAAAAACTTTACAAGAAGAAATAACGCATAGTACAAAATTAGCTTGTATCTCCTAAACAACACGTTGTAACTTACAAAAATTTGGTGTGGCCTGTACGTCTAAACGTGTAGCTTCAAAAGAGAACCCACAGGAGAATTTTCTTTCGTCAAAATTTTCCAGAAAACCACGTTTTAAGGAAATCCCGCATCGTGCGAAATTATCTTGTTTTTCCTAAACAACACGTTGTAACTACAAAAGCTTTGGTGTTGCGTGTATGTCAAAGCATGCAGCCTCAAAAGAGAATGCACAGGAGAGTTTTCTCTCGAAAGAATATGTAAGAATGCCACGTTATAAGGAAATATATTGCTGTAGAGTAAAGACATACACGTACTTAATGGAAACACATTATGAGAAGAAATAACGCATGGTACAAAATTAGCTTGTATCTCCGAAACAACACGTGGTAACTCAAAAAGATTTGGTGTGGCATGTACGTCTGAGAGTGTAGCCTCAGAAGAAAACCCACAGGAGAATTTTCTAACCTCAAAATTTGTCAGAAAACCACGTTTTAAGGAAATCACACATCGTGCGTAATTATCTTGTTTTTCCTAATCAACACGTTGTAACTCGAAAAGCTTTGGTGTTGCGTGTATGTCTAAGCGTGTAGCCTCCAAAGAGAACCCACAGGATAGTTTTCTCTCAAAAGAATATGTAAGAAAACCATGTTATAAGGAAATAAAGTGTTGCAGAGTAAAGACAAATAAGTACTTATGGGAAACACTTTACGAGAAGAAATAACGCATCATGTAAAATTAGCTTGTATCTCCTAAACAACACGCTGTAACTCGAAAAGATTTGGTGTGGCGTGTAGGTCTAAACGTGTAGCCTCAAAAGAGAACCCACAGGAGAGTTTTCTTTTGTCAAAATTTGTCAAAAACCACGTTTTAAGGAAATCCCGCATCATTCGAAATTATCTTGTTTTTCCTAAACAACATGTTGTAACTCGAAAAGCATTGGTGTTGCGTGTATGTCTAAGCGTGTAGCCTCAAAAGAGAACGCACAGGAGAGTTTTCTCCCGAAAGAATATGTAGGAATACCACATTATAAGGAAATACAGTGTTGCAGAGTAAAGACAAATACATACTTATTGGAAACACTTAAACTTAACGAGTAGAAATAACACATAGTACAAAATTAGCTTGTATCTCCTAAACAACACGTTATAACTCGAAAGGATTTGGTGTGGCTTGTACGTCTAAATGTGTACCCTCAAAAGAGAACCCACGGGAGAATTTTCTTTCCTTCAAAATTTGTCAGAAAACCAAGTTTTAAGGAAATCGCGCATCATGCGAAATTATCTTGTTTTTCCTAAACAACACGTTGTAACTCGAAAAGCTTTGGTGTTGCATGTATGTCTAAGCCTGTAGCCTCCAAAGAGAACGCACAGGAGAGTTTTCTCTCGAAAGAATATGTAAGAATACCACGTTATAAAGAAATACAGTGTTGCAGAGTAAAGGCAAATACATACGTATTGGAAACACTTAAACTTTACAAGAAGAAATAACGCATCTAAAAAAATTAGCTTGTGTCTCCTAAACAACACGTTGTATCTCAAAAAGATTTGGTGTGGCGTATACATCTAAACGTGTAGCCTCAAAAGAGAACCCACAGGAGAATTTTCTTTCGTCAAAATTTGTCAGAAAACCACGTTTTATGGAAATCCCGCATCGTGCGAAATTATCTTTTTTTTTCGGAAACAACACGTTGTAACTCGAAAAGCTTTGTTGTTGCATGTATGTCTAAGCGTGTAGCCTCAAAAGAGAATGCAAAGGAGAGTTTTGTCTCGAAAGAATATGTAAGAATACCACGTTATTAGGAAACACAGTGTTGTAGAGTAAAGACAAATACGTATTGGAAAAACTTTACGAGAAGAAATAAAGCATAGTACAAAATTAGCTTGTATCTCCTAAACTACACGTTGTAACTTACAAAGATTTGGTGTGGCCTGTACGTCTAAACGTGTAGCTTCAAAAGAGAACCCACAGGAGAATTTTCTTTCGTCAAAATTTTTCAGAAAACCACGTTTTAAGGAAATCCCGCATCGTGCGCAATTATCTTCTTTTTCCTAAACAACACGTTGTAACTCGAAAAGCTTTGGTGTTGCGTCTGTGTCTAAGCGTGTAGCCTCAAAAGAGAACGCATAGGAGAGTTTTCTCTCAAAAGAGTATGTAAGAATACCACTTTATAAGGAAATACAGTGTTGCAGAGTAAAGGCAAATACGTATGTATTGGAAACACTTTACCAGAAGAAATAACGCAACGTACAAAATTAGCTTGTATCTCCTAAACAACAAGTTGTAACTCGAAAAGATTTGGTGTGGCATGTACGTCTAAACGTGTAGCCTCAAAAGAGAACCCACAGGAGAATTTTCTTTCGTCAAAACTTTTCAGAAAACCACGTTTTAAGGAAATCCCGCATCGTGCGAAATTATCTTGTTTTTCCTAAACAACACGTTGTAACTCGAAAAGCTTTGGTGTTGCGTGTATGTCTAAGCGTGTAGCCTCAAAAGAGAACGCACAGGAGAGTTTTTTCTCGATAGAATTTGTAAGGATACCACGTTATAAGGAAATACAGTGTTGCAGAGTAAAGACAAATACGTATGTATTGGAAACCCATAAACTTTACTCTGCAACATTGTATTTCCTTATAACGTGGTATTCTTACATATTCTTTCAAGAGAAAACTATCCTGTGCATTCTCTTTTGAGGTTACACACTTAGACATACAGGCAACATCAAAGCTTTTTGAGTTATAACGTGTTATTTAGGAAAAACAAGATAATTTCGCATGATGCGAGATTTCCTTAAAACGTGGTTTCTGACAAATTTTGATGAAAGAAAAGTCTCTTGTGGGTTCCCTTTTGAGGCTACACGCTTAGACGTACACGTCACACCAAATCTTTTCGAGTTACAACGTGTTGTTTAGGAGATACAAGCTACTTTTTTACGATGCGTTATTTCTTCTTGTAAAGTCATTCCAATATGTACTTATTTGTCTTTACTCTGCAAAATTGTATTTCCTTATAACGTGGTATTCTTATATAATCTTTCGAGAGAAAACTCTCCTGTGCCTTCTCTTTTGAGGCTTCATGCTTACACATACACGCAACACCAAAGCTTTTCGAGTTACAACATGTTGTTTAGGAAAAAGAAGATGATTTCGCACGATGCAGGATTTCCTTAAAACGTGGTTTTCTGAAAAATTTTGACGAAAGAAAATTCTCCTGTGGGTTCTCTTTTGAGGCTACACGTTTAGACGTACACGGCACACCAAATCTTTTCGAGTTACCACGTGTTGTTTCGGAGATACAAGCTAATTTTGTAAGATGTGTTACTTCTGCTCGTAAAGTTTTCCAATAAGTACTTATTTGTCTTAACTCTACAACAGTGTATTTCCTTATAACGTTGTATTCTTACATATTCTTTCGAGAGAAAACTCTCCTGTGCGTTCTCTTTAGAGGCTACACGCTTAGACATACACGCAACGCCAAAGCTTTTCGAGTTACAATGTGTCGTTTAGGAAACACAAGATAATTTTGCACGTTGCGAGATTTCCATAAAACGTGGTTGTCTGAAAAATTTTGACGAAAGAAAGTTATCCTGTGGGTTCTCTTTTGATGCTACACGTGTAGAGGTACGAGCCACACCAAATCTTTTCGAGTTACAACGTGTTGTTTAGGAGATACAAGCTAATTTTGTACGATGTGTTATTTCTTCTCTTAAAGTGTTTCCAATACGTACGTAGTTGTCTTTACTCTGCAACACTTTATTTCCTTATAACGTGGTATTCTTACATATTCTTTCGAGAGAAAACTCTCCTGTGCGTTCTCTTTTGAGGCTACACGCTTAGACATACACGCAACACCAAAGCTTTTCGAGTTACAACGTGTTGTTTAGGAAAAACAAGATAATTTCGCACGATGCGAGATTTCCTTAAAACGTGGTTTCTGACAAATTTTGATGAAAGAAAATTCTCCTGTGTGTTCTCGTTTGAGGCTACACTTTTAGACGTACACGTCACACCAAATCCTTTCGAGTTACAACGTGTTGTTTAGGAGATACAAGATAATTTTGTAAGATGTGTTATTTCTTCTCGTAAAGTGTTTCCAATATGTACTTATTTGTCTTTACTCTGCAAAATTGTATTTCCTTATAACGTGGTATTCTTACATATTCTTTGGAGTGAAAACTCTCCAGTGCCTTCTCTTTTGAGGCTCCACGCTTACACATACACGCAACACCATAGCATTTCGAGTTACAACATGTTGTTTAGGAAAAAGAAGATGATTTTGCACGATGCGGGATTTCCTTAAAATGTGGTTTTCTGAAAAATTTTGAATAAAGAAAATTCTCCTGTGGGTTCTCTTTTGAGGCTACACGTTTAGACGTACACCTCACACCAAATCCTTTCAAGTTACCACGTGTTGTTTAGGAGATACAAGCTAATTTTGTACGAAGCATTATTTCTTCTCATAAAGTGTTTCCAATACGTACTTATTTGTCTTTAATCTGCTACACTGTATTTCCTTATAACATGGTATTCTTACATATTATTTCGAGGGAAAACTCTCCTGTGCATTCTCTTTTGAGGGGACACGCTTAGACAAACATGCAACGCCAAAGCTTTTCGAGTTACAATGTGTTGTTTAGGAAAAACAAGATAATTTAGCACGATGCGAGATTTCCATAAAACGTGGTTTTCTGAAAAATTTTGACGAAAGAAAGTTCTCCTGTGGGTTCTCTTTTGAGGCTACACGTGTAGAGGTATGAGCCACACCAAATCTTTTCGAATTACAACGTGTTGTTTAGGAGATATAAGCTAATTTTTTACGATGCGTTAATTCTTCTCATAAAGTGTTTCCAATAAGTACATATTTGTCTTTACACTGCAGCATTATATTTCCTTATAACGTGGTATTCTTACATATTCCTTCGAGAGAAAACTATGCTGTGCGTTCCCTTTTGAGGGTACACACTTAGACATACAGGCAACACCAAAGCTTTTCGAGTTACAACGTGTTGTTTATGGAAAACAATATAATTTTGTACGATGCGGGATTTCCTTAAAACGTGGTTTTCTGACAAATTTTGACGAAAGAAAATTCTCCTGTGGCTTCTGTTTTGAGGCTACACGTTTAGACGAGCACGCCACACCAAATCCTTCCGAGTTACAACATGTTGTTTAAGAGATACAAGCTAATTTTGTATGATGCGTTATTTCTTTTCCTAAAGTGGTTCCAATACATATGTATTTGTCTTTACTCTGCAACACTGTATTTCCTTATAACGTTGTATTCTTACATGTTCTTTCGAGAGAAAACTCTCCTGTGCATTCTCTTTAGAGGCTACATGCTCAGACATACACGCAACACCAAAGCTTTTCGAGGTACAACGTGTTGTTTAGGAAAAACAAGATAATTTTGCACGAAGCGGGATTTCCTTAAAACGTGGTTTTCTGACAAATTTTGACGAAAGAAAGTTCTCCTGTAGGTTCTCTTTTGAGGCTACACGTGTAGACGTACGAGCCACACCAAATATTTTTCAGTTACAACGTGTTGTTTAGGAGACACAAGCAAATATTGTATGATGCGTTATTTCTTCTCGTAAAGTGTTTCCAATACGTACATATTTGTCTTTACTCTGCAACACTGTATTTCCTTATAACATGGTATTCTTACATATTTTTTCGAGGGAAAACTCTCCTGTGCATTCTCTTTTGAGGCTACACGATTAGACAAACACGCAACACCAAAGCTTTTCGAGTTACAACGTGTTGTTTAGGAAAAAGAAGATGATTTCGCATGATGCGGGATTTCCTAAAAACCTGGTTTTCTGAAAAATTTTGACGAAAGAAATTTCTCCTGTGGGTTCACTTTTGAGGCTACATATTTAGACGTACACGTCACACCAAATCTTTTCGAGTTACATTGTGTTGTTTAGGAGATACAAGCTAATTTTTTATAATGCGTTAATTCTCGTAAAGTGTTTCCAATACGTACGTATTTGTCTTTACTCTGCAACACTGTATTTCCTTATAACGTGGTATTCTTATATATTCTTTCGAGAGAAAACTCTCCTGTGCTTTCTCTTTGAGCTGACACGTTTAGACATACACGCAACACCAAAGCTTTTCGAGTTAAAACGTGTTGTTAGGGAAACACAAGATAATTTCGCACGATGCGGGATTTCCTTAAAACGTGGTTTTCTGACAAATTTTGACGAAAGAAAATTCTCCTGTGGGTTCTCTTTTGAGGCTACACATTTCAACGTACATGCCACACCAAATCTTTTCGAGTTACAGCGTGTTGTTTAGGAAATACAAGCTAATTTTGTACGATGTATTATTCCTTCTCGTAAAGTGTTTCCAATACGTATGTATCTGTCTTTACTCTGCAACACTGTATTTCCTTATAACGTGGTATTCTTACATATTCTTTCGAGAGAATACTCTACTGTGCATTCTCTTTTGAGGCTACACGCTTAGACATACACGCAACACCAAAGCTTTTCGAGTTACAACGTGTTGTTTAGCAAAAACAAAATAATTTCGCACGATGCGTGATTTCCTTAAAACTTGGTGTTCTGACAAATTTTGACGAAAGAAAATTCTCCTGTGGGTTCTCTTTTGAGGCTACACGTTTAGACGTGCACGCCACACCATATCCTTTTGAATTACCACGTGTTGTTTAGGAGATACAAGCTAATTTTATACCATGCGTTATTTCTTCTCGTAAAGTGTTTCCAATACGTACATATTTGTCTTTACTCTGCAACACTGTATTTCCTAATAACATTGTATTCTTACATGTTCTTTCGAGAGAAAACTCTCCGGTGCGTTCTCTTTAGAGGCTACACGCTTAGACATACACGCAACACCAAAGCTTTTCGAGTTACAACGTGTTGTTTAGGAAAAACAGGATAATTTTGCACGATGCGGGATATCCTTAAAACGTGGTTTTCTGACAAATTTTGACGAAAGAAAGTTCTCCTGTGCGTTGTCTTTTGAGGCTACAGGTTTAGACGTACACGCCACACCAAATCTTTTCGAGTTACAACTTGTTGTTTAGGAGATACAAGCAAATTTTGTTCGATGCGTTATTTCTTCTTGTAAAGTGTGTCCAATATGTACTTAATTGTCTTTACTCTGCAACACTGTATTTCCTTATAACGTGATATTCTTACATATTCTTTCGAGGAAAAACTCTCCTGTGCGTTCTCTTTTGGGCTACACGCTTAGACATACAAGCAGCACCAAAGCTTTTCGAGTTACAACGTGTTGTTTAGGAAAAACAAGATAATTTCGCACAATGCAGGACTTCCTTAAAACGTGGTTTTCTGAAAAAATTTTGACCAAAGAAAATTCTCCTGTGGGTTCTCTTTTGATGCTACACGTTTAGATGTAAACACCACACCAAATCTTTTCGAGTTACAACGTGTTGTTTACACCAAAGCTTTTCGAGTTACAACGTGTTGTTTAGGAAAAACAAGATAATTTCGCACGATGCGGGATTTCCTTAAAACGTGGTTTTCTGACATATTTTGACGAAAGAAAATTCTCCTGTAGGTTCTCTTTTGAGGCTACACGTTTCAACGTACATGCCACACAAAATCTTTTCGCGTTACAACGTGTTGTTTAGGAAATACAAGCTAATTTTGTACGATGTATCATTCCTTCTCGTAAAGTGTTTCCAATATGTATGTATCTGTCTTTACTCTGCAACACTGTATGTCCTTATAACGTGGTATTCTTACATATTCTTTCGAGAGAATACTCTCTTGTGCGTTCTCTTTTGAGGCTACACGCTTCGACATACATGCAAAACCAAAGCTTTTCGAGTTACAACGTGTTGTTTTGGAAAAACCAGATAATTTCACACGATGCCGGATTTCCTTAAAACGTGGTTTTCTGAAAAAATTTTGACGAAAGAAAATTCTCCTGTGGGTTCTCTTTTGAGACTACACCTTTAGATGTAAACACCACACCAAATCCTTTCGAGTTACTACGTGTTGTTTAGGAGATACAAGCTAATTTTTTCCCATGCATTATTTCTTCTCGTAAAGTGTTTCAAATACGTACATAATTGTCTTTACTCTGTAACACTGTTTTTCCATATAACGTAGTATTCCTACATATTCTTTCGAGAGAAAACTCTCCTGTGCGTTCTCTTTTGAGGCTACATTCTTAGACATACACCCAATACCAAAGCTTTTTGAGTTACAACGTGTTGTTTAGGAAAAACAAGATAATTTCGCACGATGTGGGATTTCCTTAAAACGTGGTTTTCTGACAAATTTTGACCAAAGAAAATTCTACTGTGGGTTCTCTTATAAGGCTACACTTTTAGACGTACACGCCACACCAAATCTTTTCGAGTTACGACGTGTTGTTTAGGAGAAACAAGCTAATTTTGTACGATGCAATATTTCGTCTGGTAAAGTGTTTCCAATACATATGTAATTGTCTTTATTCTGCAACACTGTATTTCCTTATAACTTGGTATTCTTACATATTCTTTCGAGAGAAAACTCTCCTGTGCGTTCTCTTTTGAGGCTACACGCTTAGACTTACACGCTACACCAAAGCTTTTCGAGTTACAACTTGTTGTTTAGGAAAACCAAGATAATTTCGCACGATGCGGGATTACCTTAAAATGTGGTTTTCTGACAAATTTTGACCAAAGAAAATTCTCCAGTGTATTCTCTTTAGATGCTACACGTTTAGAGGTACATGCCACACCAACTCTTTTCGAGTTACAACGTGCTTTTTAGTAAATACAAGCTAATTTTGTACGATGCATTATTTCTTCTCGTAAAGTGTTTCCAATATGTATGCATCTGTCTTTACTCTGCAACACTGTATTTCCTTATAACGTGGTATTCTTTCATATTCTTTCTAGAGAAAACTCTCCTGTGCGTTCACTTTTGAGGCTACACGCTTAGACATACACGCAGAACCAAAGCTATTTGAGTCACAACGTGTTGTTTAGGAAAAACAAGATAATTTCGCACGATGGGGGATTTCCTTAATACGTGGTTTTCTGACAAATTTTGACGAAAGAAAATTCTCCTGTGGGATCTCTTTTGAGGCTACACGCCACACCAGATCTTTTCGAGTTACAACGCCTTGTTTAGGAGATACAAGCTAATTTTGTACGATGCGTTATTTCTTCTCGTAAAGTGTTTCCAATACGTACGTATTTGTCTTTACTCTGCAACACTGTATTTCCTTATAACGTGGTATTCTTATATATTCTTTCGAGAGAAAACTCTCCTGTGCTTTCTCTTTGAGCTGACACGTTTAGACATACACGCAACACCAAAGCTTTTCGAGTTAAAACGTGTTGTTAGGGAAACACAAGATAATTTCGCACGATGCGGGATTTCCTTAAAACGTGGTTTTCTGACAAATTTTGACGAAAGAAAATTCTCCTGTGGGTTCTCTTTTGAGGCTACACATTTCAACGTACATGCCACACCAAATCTTTTCGAGTTACAGCGTGTTGTTTAGGAAATACAAGCTAATTTTGTACGATGTATTATTCCTTCTCGTAAAGTGTTTCCAATACGTATGTATCTGTCTTTACTCTGCAACACTGTATTTCCTTATAACGTGGTATTCTTACATATTCTTTCGAGAGAATACTCTACTGTGCATTCTCTTTTGAGGCTACACGCTTAGACATACACGCAACACCAAAGCTTTTCGAGTTACAACGTGTTGTTTAGCAAAAACAAAATAATTTCGCACGATGCGGGATTTCCTTAAAACGTGGTTTTCTGAAAAAATTTTGATGAAAGAAAATACTCCTGTGGGTTCTCTTTTGAGGCTACACGTTTAGATGTAAACACCACATCAAATCCTTTTGAGTCACAACGTGTTGTTTAGGAGATACAAGCTAATTTTATACCATGCGTTATTTATTCTCGTAAAGTGTTTCCAATATTTACGTATTTGTCTTTACTCTGCAACACTGTATTTCCTAATAACATTGTATTCTTACATGTTCTTTCGAGAGAAAACTCTCCGGTGCGTTCTCTTTAGAGGCTACACGCTTAGACATACACGCAACACCAAAGCTTTTCGAGTTACAACGTGTTGTTTAGGAAAAACAGGATAATTTTGCACGATGCGGGATATCCTTAAAACGTGGTTTTCTGACAAATTTTGACGAAAGAAAGTTCTCCTGTGCGTTGTCTTTTGAGGCTACAGGTTTAGACGTACACGCCACACCAAATCTTTTCGAGTTACAACTTGTTGTTTAGGAGATACAAGCAAATTTTGTTCGATGCGTTATTTCTTCTTGTAAAGTGTGTCCAATATGTACTTAATTGTCTTTACTCTGCAACACTGTATTTCCTTATAACGTGATATTCTTACATATTCTTTCGAGGAAAAACTCTCCTGTGCGTTCTCTTTTTGGCTACACGCTTAGACATACACGCAGCACCAAAGCTTTTCGAGTTACAACGTGTTGTTTAGGAAAAACAAGATAATTTCGCACAATGCAGGACTTCCTTAAAACGTGGTTTTCTGAAAAAATTTTGACCAAAGAAAATTCTCCTGTGGGTTCTCTTTTGATGCTACACGTTTAGATGTAAACACCACACCAAATCTTTTCGAGTTACAACGTGTTGTTTACACCCAAGCTTTTCGAGTTACTACGTGTTGTTTAGGAAAAACAAGATAATTTCGCACGATGCGGGATTTCCTTAAAACGTGGTTTTCTGACATATTTTGACGAAAGAAAATTCTCCTGTAGGTTCTCTTTTGAGGCTACACGTTTCAACGTACATGCCACACAAAATCTTTTCGCGTTACAACGTGTTGTTTAGGAAATACAAGCTAATTTTGTACGATGTATCATTCCTTCTCGTAAAGTGTTTCCAATATGTATGTATCTGTCTTTACTCTGCAACACTGTATGTCCTTATAACGTGGTATTCTTACATATTCTTTCGAGAGAATACTCTCTTGTGCGTTCTCTTTTGAGGCTACACGCTTCGACATACATGCAAAACCAAAGCTTTTCGAGTTACAACGTGTTGTTTTGGAAAAACCAGATAATTTCACACGATGCCGGATTTCCTTAAAACGTGGTTTTCTGAAAAAATTTTGACGAAAGAAAATTCTCCTGTGGGTTCTCTTTTGAGGCTACACCTTTAGATGTAAACACCACACCAAATCCTTTCGAGTTACTACGTGTTGTTTAGGAGATACAAGCTAATTTTTTCCCATGCATTATTTCTTCTCGTAAAGTGTTTCAAATACGTACATAATTGTCTTTACTCTGTAACACTGTTTTTCCATATAACGTAGTATTCCTACATATTCTTTCGAGAGAAAACTCTCCTGTGCGTTCTCTTTTGAGGCTACATTCTTAGACATACACCCAATACCAAAGCTTTTTGAGTTACAACGTGTTGTTTAGGAAAAACAAGATAATTTCGCACGATGTGGGATTTCCTTAAAACGTGGTTTTCTGACAAATTTTGACCAAAGAAAATTCTACTGTGGGTTCTCTTATAAGGCTACACTTTTAGACGTACACGCCACACCAAATCTTTTCGAGTTACGACGTGTTGTTTAGGAGAAACAAGCTAATTTTGTACGATGCAATATTTCGTCTGGTAAAGTGTTTCCAATACATATGTAATTGTCTTTATTCTGCAACACTGTATTTCCTTATAACTTGGTATTCTTACATATTCTTTCGAGAGAAAACTCTCCTGTGCGTTCTCTTTTGAGGCTACACGCTTAGACTTACACGCTACACCAAAGCTTTTCGAGTTACAACTTGTTGTTTAGGAAAACCAAGATAATTTCGCACGATGCGGGATTACCTTAAAATGTGGTTTTCTGACAAATTTTGACCAAAGAAAATTCTCCAGTGTATTCTCTTTAGATGCTACACGTTTAGAGGTACATGCCACACCAACTCTTTTCGAGTTACAACGTGCTTTTTAGTAAATACAAGCTAATTTTGTACGATGCATTATTTCTTCTCGTAAAGTGTTTCCAATATGTATGCATCTGTCTTTACTCTGCAACACTGTATTTCCTTATAACGTGGTATTCTTTCATATTCTTTCTAGAGAAAACTCTCCTGTGCGTTCACTTTTGAGGCTACACGCTTAGACATACACGCAGAACCAAAGCTATTTGAGTCACAACGTGTTGTTTAGGAAAAACAAGATAATTTCGCACGATGGGGGATTTCCTTAATACGTGGTTTTCTGACAAATTTTGACGAAAGAAAATTCTCCTGTGGGATCTCTTTTGAGGCTACACGCCACACCAGATCTTTTCGAGTTACAACGCCTTGTTTAGGAGATACAAGCTAATTTTGTACGATGCGTTATTTCTTCTCGTAAAGTGTTTCCAATACGTACGTATTTGTCTTTACTCTGCAACACTGTATTTCCTTATAACGTGGTATTCTTATATATTCTTTCGAGAGAAAACTCTCCTGTGCTTTCTCTTTGAGCTGACACGTTTAGACATACACGCAACACCAAAGCTTTTCGAGTTAAAACGTGTTGTTAGGGAAACACAAGATAATTTCGCACGATGCGGGATTTCCTTAAAACGTGGTTTTCTGACAAATTTTGACGAAAGAAAATTCTCCTGTGGGTTCTCTTTTGAGGCTACACATTTCAACGTACATGCCACACCAAATCTTTTCGAGTTACAGCGTGTTGTTTAGGAAATACAAGCTAATTTTGTACGATGTATTATTCCTTCTCGTAAAGTGTTTCCAATACGTATGTATCTGTCTTTACTCTGCAACACTGTATTTCCTTATAACGTGGTATTCTTACATATTCTTTCGAGAGAATACTCTACTGTGCATTCTCTTTTGAGGCTACACGCTTAGACATACACGCAACACCAAAGCTTTTCGAGTTACAACGTGTTGTTTAGCAAAAACAAAATAATTTCGCACGATGCGGGATTTCCTTAAAACGTGGTTTTCTGAAAAAATTTTGATGAAAGAAAATACTCCTGTGGGTTCTCTTTTGAGGCTACACGTTTAGATGTAAACACCACATCAAATCCTTTTGAGTCACAACGTGTTGTTTAGGAGATACAAGCTAATTTTATACCATGCGTTATTTATTCTCGTAAAGTGTTTCCAATATTTACGTATTTGTCTTTACTCTGCAACACTGTATTTCCTAATAACATTGTATTCTTACATGTTCTTTCGAGAGAAAACTCTCCGGTGCGTTCTCTTTAGAGGCTACACGCTTAGACATACACGCAACACCAAAGCTTTTCGAGTTACAACGTGTTGTTTAGGAAAAACAGGATAATTTTGCACGATGCGGGATATCCTTAAAACGTGGTTTTCTGACAAATTTTGACGAAAGAAAGTTCTCCTGTGCGTTGTCTTTTGAGGCTACAGGTTTAGACGTACACGCCACACCAAATCTTTTCGAGTTACAACTTGTTGTTTAGGAGATACAAGCAAATTTTGTTCGATGCGTTATTTCTTCTTGTAAAGTGTGTCCAATATGTACTTAATTGTCTTTACTCTGCAACACTGTATTTCCTTATAACGTGATATTCTTACATATTCTTTCGAGGAAAAACTCTCCTGTGCGTTCTCTTTTTGGCTACACGCTTAGACATACACGCAGCACCAAAGCTTTTCGAGTTACAACGTGTTGTTTAGGAAAAACAAGATAATTTCGCACAATGCAGGACTTCCTTAAAACGTGGTTTTCTGAAAAAATTTTGACCAAAGAAAATTCTCCTGTGGGTTCTCTTTTGATGCTACACGTTTAGATGTAAACACCACACCAAATCTTTTCGAGTTACAACGTGTTGTTTACACCCAAGCTTTTCGAGTTACTACGTGTTGTTTAGGAAAAACAAGATAATTTCGCACGATGCGGGATTTCCTTAAAACGTGGTTTTCTGACATATTTTGACGAAAGAAAATTCTCCTGTAGGTTCTCTTTTGAGGCTACACGTTTCAACGTACATGCCACACAAAATCTTTTCGCGTTACAACGTGTTGTTTAGGAAATACAAGCTAATTTTGTACGATGTATCATTCCTTCTCGTAAAGTGTTTCCAATATGTATGTATCTGTCTTTACTCTGCAACACTGTATGTCCTTATAACGTGGTATTCTTACATATTCTTTCGAGAGAATACTCTCTTGTGCGTTCTCTTTTGAGGCTACACGCTTCGACATACATGCAAAACCAAAGCTTTTCGAGTTACAACGTGTTGTTTTGGAAAAACCAGATAATTTCACACGATGCCGGATTTCCTTAAAACGTGGTTTTCTGAAAAAATTTTGACGAAAGAAAATTCTCCTGTGGGTTCTCTTTTGAGGCTACACCTTTAGATGTAAACACCACACCAAATCCTTTCGAGTTACTACGTGTTGTTTAGGAGATACAAGCTAATTTTTTCCCATGCATTATTTCTTCTCGTAAAGTGTTTCAAATACGTACATAATTGTCTTTACTCTGTAACACTGTTTTTCCATATAACGTAGTATTCCTACATATTCTTTCGAGAGAAAACTCTCCTGTGCGTTCTCTTTTGAGGCTACATTCTTAGACATACACCCAATACCAAAGCTTTTTGAGTTACAACGTGTTGTTTAGGAAAAACAAGATAATTTCGCACGATGTGGGATTTCCTTAAAACGTGGTTTTCTGACAAATTTTGACCAAAGAAAATTCTACTGTGGGTTCTCTTATAAGGCTACACTTTTAGACGTACACGCCACACCAAATCTTTTCGAGTTACGACGTGTTGTTTAGGAGAAACAAGCTAATTTTGTACGATGCAATATTTCGTCTGGTAAAGTGTTTCCAATACATATGTAATTGTCTTTATTCTGCAACACTGTATTTCCTTATAACTTGGTATTCTTACATATTCTTTCGAGAGAAAACTCTCCTGTGCGTTCTCTTTTGAGGCTACACGCTTAGACTTACACGCTACACCAAAGCTTTTCGAGTTACAACTTGTTGTTTAGGAAAAACAAGATAATTTCGCACGATGCGGGATTACCTTAAAATGTGGTTTTCTGACAAATTTTGACCAAAGAAAATTCTCCAGTGTATTCTCTTTAGATGCTACACGTTTAGAGGTACATGCCACACCAAATCTTTTCGAGTTACAACGTGCTTTTTAGTAAATACAAGCTAATTTTGTACGATGCATTATTTCTTCTCGTAAAGTGTTTCCAATATGTATGCATCTGTCTTTACTCTGCAACACTGTATTTCCTTATAACGTGGTATTCTTTCATATTCTTTCTAGAGAAAACTCTCCTGTGCGTTCACTTTTGAGGCTACACGCTTAGACATACACGCAGAACCAAAGCTATTTGAGTCACAACGTGTTGTTTAGGAAAAACAAGATAATTTCGCACGATGGGGGATTTCCTTAATACGTGGTTTTCTGACAAATTTTGACGAAAGAAAATTCTCCTGTGGGATCTCTTTTGAGGCTACACGCCACACCAGATCTTTTCGAGTTACAACGCCTTGTTTAGGAGATACAAGCTAATTTTGTACGATGCGTTATTTCTTCTCGTAAAGTGTTTCCAATACGTACGTATTTGTCTTTACTCTGCAACACTGTATTTCCTTATAACGTGGTATTCTTATATATTCTTTCGAGAGAAAACTCTCCTGTGCTTTCTCTTTGAGCTGACACGTTTAGACATACACGCAACACCAAAGCTTTTCGAGTTAAAACGTGTTGTTAGGGAAACACAAGATAATTTCGCACGATGCGGGATTTCCTTAAAACGTGGTTTTCTGACAAATTTTGACGAAAGAAAATTCTCCTGTGGGTTCTCTTTTGAGGCTACACATTTCAACGTACATGCCACACCAAATCTTTTCGAGTTACAGCGTGTTGTTTAGGAAATACAAGCTAATTTTGTACGATGTATTATTCCTTCTCGTAAAGTGTTTCCAATACGTATGTATCTGTCTTTACTCTGCAACACTGTATTTCCTTATAACGTGGTATTCTTACATATTCTTTCGAGAGAATACTCTACTGTGCATTCTCTTTTGAGGCTACACGCTTAGACATACACGCAACACCAAAGCTTTTCGAGTTACAACGTGTTGTTTAGCAAAAACAAAATAATTTCGCACGATGCGGGATTTCCTTAAAACGTGGTTTTCTGAAAAAATTTTGATGAAAGAAAATACTCCTGTGGGTTCTCTTTTGAGGCTACACGTTTAGATGTAAACACCACATCAAATCCTTTTGAGTCACAACGTGTTGTTTAGGAGATACAAGCTAATTTTATACCATGCGTTATTTCTTCTCGTAAAGTGTTTCCAATACGTACATATTTGTCTTTACTCTGCAACACTGTATTTCCATATATCGTGGTTTTCTTACATATTCTTTCGAGAGAAACCTCTCCTGTGCGTTCTCTTTAGAGGCTACACGCTTAGACATACACGCAACACCAAAGCTTTTCGAGTTACAACGTGTTGTTTAGGAAAAACAGGATAATTTTGCACGATGCGGGATATCCTTAAAACGTGGTTTTCTGACAAATTTTGACGAAAGAAAGTTCTCCTGTGCGTTGTCTTTTGAGGCTACAGGTTTAGACGTACACGCCACACCAAATCTTTTCGAGTTACAACTTGTTGTTTAGGAGATACAAGCAAATTTTGTTCGATGCGTTATTTCTTCTTGTAAAGTGTGTCCAATATGTACTTAATTGTCTTTACTCTGCAACACTGTATTTCCTTATAACGTGATATTCTTACATATTCTTTCGAGGAAAAACTCTCCTGTGCGTTCTCTTTTGGGCTACATGCTTAGACATACACGCAGCACCAAAGCTTTTCGAGTTACAACGTGTTGTTTAGGAAAAACAAGATAATTTCGCACAATGCAGGACTTCCTTAAAACGTGGTTTTCTGAAAAAATTTTGACCAAAGAAAATTCTCCTGTGGGTTCTCTTTTGATGCTACACGTTTAGATGTAAACACCACACCAAATCTTTTCGAGTTACAACGTGTTGTTTACACCAAAGCTTTTCGAGTTACAACGTGTTGTTTAGGAAAAACAAGATAATTTCGCACGATGCGGGATTTCCTTAAAACGTGGTTTTCTGACATATTTTGACGAAAGAAAATTCTCCTGTAGGTTCTCTTTTGAGGCTACACGTTTCAACGTACATGCCACACAAAATCTTTTCGCGTTACAACGTGTTGTTTAGGAAATACAAGCTAATTTTGTACGATGTATCATTCCTTCTCGTAAAGTGTTTCCAATATGTATGTATCTGTCTTTACTCTGCAACACTGTATGTCCTTATAACGTGGTATTCTTACATATTCTTTCGAGAGAATACTCTCTTGTGCGTTCTCTTTTGAGGCTACACGCTTCGACATACATGCAAAACCAAAGCTTTTCGAGTTACAACGTGTTGTTTTGGAAAAACCAGATAATTTCACACGATGCCGGATTTCCTTAAAACGTGGTTTTCTGAAAAAATTTTGACGAAAGAAAATTCTCCTGTGGGTTCTCTTTTGAGGCTACACCTTTAGATGTAAACACCACACCAAATCCTTTCGAGTTACTACGTGTTGTTTAGGAGATACAAGCTAATTTTTTCCCATGCATTATTTCTTCTCGTAAAGTGTTTCAAATACGTACATAATTGTCTTTACTCTGTAACACTGTTTTTCCATATAACGTAGTATTCCTACATATTCTTTCGAGAGAAAACTCTCCTGTGCGTTCTCTTTTGAGGCTACATTCTTAGACATACACCCAATACCAAAGCTTTTTGAGTTACAACGTGTTGTTTAGGAAAAACAAGATAATTTCGCACGATGTGGGATTTCCTTAAAACGTGGTTTTCTGACAAATTTTGACCAAAGAAAATTCTACTGTGGGTTCTCTTATAAGGCTACACTTTTAGACGTACACGCCACACCAAATCTTTTCGAGTTACGACGTGTTGTTTAGGAGAAACAAGCTAATTTTGTACGATGCAATATTTCGTCTGGTAAAGTGTTTCCAATACATATGTAATTGTCTTTATTCTGCAACACTGTATTTCCTTATAACTTGGTATTCTTACATATTCTTTCGAGAGAAAACTCTCCTGTGCGTTCTCTTTTGAGGCTACACGCTTAGACTTACACGCTACACCAAAGCTTTTCGAGTTACAACTTGTTGTTTAGGAAAAACAAGATAATTTCGCACGATGCGGGATTACCTTAAAATGTGGTTTTCTGACAAATTTTGACCAAAGAAAATTCTCCAGTGTATTCTCTTTAGATGCTACACGTTTAGAGGTACATGCCACACCAAATCTTTTCGAGTTACAACGTGCTTTTTAGTAAATACAAGCTAATTTTGTACGATGCATTATTTCTTCTCGTAAAGTGTTTCCAATATGTATGCATCTGTCTTTACTCTGCAACACTGTATTTCCTTATAACGTGGTATTCTTTCATATTCTTTC
Source organism: Apodemus sylvaticus (assembly GCF_947179515.1). Classification (NCBI taxonomy): domain Eukaryota; kingdom Metazoa; phylum Chordata; class Mammalia; order Rodentia; family Muridae; genus Apodemus; species Apodemus sylvaticus. Next base: position 463,027 of record NW_026263016.1, read on the forward strand.
TAGAGAAAACTCTCCTGTGCGTTCACTTTTGAGGCTACACGCTTAGACATACACGCAGAACCAAAGCTATTTGAGTCACAACGTGTTGTTTAGGAAAAACAAGATAATTTCGCACGATGGGGGATTTCCTTAATACGTGGTTTTCTGACAAATTTTGACGAAAGAAAATTCTCCTGTGGGATCTCTTTTGAGGCTACACGCCACACCAGATCTTTTCGAGTTACAACGCCTTGTTTAGGAGATACAAGCTAATTTTGTACGATGCGTTATTTCTTCTCGTAAAGTGTTTCCAATACGTACGTATTTGTCTTTACTCTGCAACACTGTATTTCCTTATAACGTGGTATTCTTATATATTCTTTCGAGAGAAAACTCTCCTGTGCTTTCTCTTTGAGCTGACACGTTTAGACATACACGCAACACCAAAGCTTTTCGAGTTAAAACGTGTTGTTAGGGAAACACAAGATAATTTCGCACGATGCGGGATTTCCTTAAAACGTGGTTTTCTGACAAATTTTGACGAAAGAAAATTCTCCTGTGGGTTCTCTTTTGAGGCTACACATTTCAACGTACATGCCACACCAAATCTTTTCGAGTTACAGCGTGTTGTTTAGGAAATACAAGCTAATTTTGTACGATGTATTATTCCTTCTCGTAAAGTGTTTCCAATACGTACGTATTTGTCTTTACTCTGCAACACTGTATTTCCTTATAACGTGGTATTCTTATATATTCTTTCGAGAGAAAACTCTCCTGTGCTTTCTCTTTGAGCTGACACGTTTAGACATACACGCAACACCAAAGCTTTTCGAGTTAAAACGTGTTGTTAGGGAAACACAAGATAATTTCGCACGATGCGGGATTTCCTTAAAACGTGGTTTTCTGACAAATTTTGACGAAAGAAAATTCTCCTGTGGGTTCTCTTTTGAGGCTACACATTTCAACGTACATGCCACACCAAATCTTTTCGAGTTACAGCGTGTTGTTTAGGAAATACAAGCTAATTTTGTACGATGTATTATTCCTTCTCGTAAAGTGTTTCCAATACGTATGTATCTGTCTTTACTCTGCAACACTGTATTTCCTTATAACGTGGTATTCTTACATATTCTTTCGAGAGAATACTCTACTGTGCATTCTCTTTTGAGGCTACACGCTTAGACATACACGCAACACCAAAGCTTTTCGAGTTACAACGTGTTGTTTAGCAAAAACAAAATAATTTCGCACGATGCGGGATTTCCTTAAAACGTGGTTTTCTGAAAAAATTTTGATGAAAGAAAATACTCCTGTGGGTTCTCTTTTGAGGCTACACGTTTAGATGTAAACACCACATCAAATCCTTTTGAGTCACAACGTGTTGTTTAGGAGATACAAGCTAATTTTATACCATGCGTTATTTCTTCTCGTAAAGTGTTTCCAATACGTACATATTTGTCTTTACTCTGCAACACTGTATTTCCATATATCGTGGTTTTCTTACATATTCTTTCGAGAGAAACCTCTCCTGTGCGTTCTCTTTAGAGGCTACACGCTTAGACATACACGCAACACCAAAGCTTTTCGAGTTACAACGTGTTGTTTAGGAAAAACAGGATAATTTTGCACGATGCGGGATATCCTTAAAACGTGGTTTTCTGACAAATTTTGACGAAAGAAAGTTCTCCTGTGCGTTGTCTTTTGAGGCTACAGGTTTAGACGTACACGCCACACCAAATCTTTTCGAGTTACAACTTGTTGTTTAGGAGATACAAGCAAATTTTGTTCGATGCGTTATTTCTTCTTGTAAAGTGTGTCCAATATGTACTTAATTGTCTTTACTCTGCAACACTGTATTTCCTTATAACGTGATATTCTTACATATTCTTTCGAGGAAAAACTCTCCTGTGCGTTCTCTTTTGGGCTACATGCTTAGACATACACGCAGCACCAAAGCTTTTCGAGTTACAACGTGTTGTTTAGGAAAAACAAGATAATTTCGCACAATGCAGGACTTCCTTAAAACGTGGTTTTCTGAAAAAATTTTGACCAAAGAAAATTCTCCTGTGGGTTCTCTTTTGATGCTACACGTTTAGATGTAAACACCACACCAAATCTTTTCGAGTTACAACGTGTTGTTTACACCAAAGCTTTTCGAGTTACAACGTGTTGTTTAGGAAAAACAAGATAATTTCGCACGATGCGGGATTTCCTTAAAACGTGGTTTTCTGACATATTTTGACGAAAGAAAATTCTCCTGTAGGTTCTCTTTTGAGGCTACACGTTTCAACGTACATGCCACACAAAATCTTTTCGCGTTACAACGTGTTGTTTAGGAAATACAAGCTAATTTTGTACGATGTATCATTCCTTCTCGTAAAGTGTTTCCAATATGTATGTATCTGTCTTTACTCTGCAACACTGTATGTCCTTATAACGTGGTATTCTTACATATTCTTTCGAGAGAATACTCTCTTGTGCGTTCTCTTTTGAGGCTACACGCTTCGACATACATGCAAAACCAAAGCTTTTCGAGTTACAACGTGTTGTTTTGGAAAAACCAGATAATTTCACACGATGCCGGATTTCCTTAAAACGTGGTTTTCTGAAAAAATTTTGACGAAAGAAAATTCTCCTGTGGGTTCTCTTTTGAGGCTACACCTTTAGATGTAAACACCACACCAAATCCTTTCGAGTTACTACGTGTTGTTTAGGAGATACAAGCTAATTTTTTCCCATGCATTATTTCTTCTCGTAAAGTGTTTCAAATACGTACATAATTGTCTTTACTCTGTAACACTGTTTTTCCATATAACGTAGTATTCCTACATATTCTTTCGAGAGAAAACTCTCCTGTGCGTTCTCTTTTGAGGCTACATTCTTAGACATACACCCAATACCAAAGCTTTTTGAGTTACAACGTGTTGTTTAGGAAAAACAAGATAATTTCGCACGATGTGGGATTTCCTTAAAACGTGGTTTTCTGACAAATTTTGACCAAAGAAAATTCTACTGTGGGTTCTCTTATAAGGCTACACTTTTAGACGTACACGCCACACCAAATCTTTTCGAGTTACGACGTGTTGTTTAGGAGAAACAAGCTAATTTTGTACGATGCAATATTTCGTCTGGTAAAGTGTTTCCAATACATATGTAATTGTCTTTATTCTGCAACACTGTATTTCCTTATAACTTGGTATTCTTACATATTCTTTCGAGAGAAAACTCTCCTGTGCGTTCTCTTTTGAGGCTACACGCTTAGACTTACACGCTACACCAAAGCTTTTCGAGTTACAACTTGTTGTTTAGGAAAAACAAGATAATTTCGCACGATGCGGGATTACCTTAAAATGTGGTTTTCTGACAAATTTTGACCAAAGAAAATTCTCCAGTGTATTCTCTTTAGATGCTACACGTTTAGAGGTACATGCCACACCAAATCTTTTCGAGTTACAACGTGCTTTTTAGTAAATACAAGCTAATTTTGTACGATGCATTATTTCTTCTCGTAAAGTGTTTCCAATATGTATGCATCTGTCTTTACTCTGCAACACTGTATTTCCTTATAACGTGGTATTCTTTCATATTCTTTCTAGAGAAAACTCTCCTGTGCGTTCACTTTTGAGGCTACACGCTTAGACATACACGCAGAACCAAAGCTATTTGAGTCACAACGTGTTGTTTAGGAAAAACAAGATAATTTCGCACGATGGGGGATTTCCTTAATACGTGGTTTTCTGACAAATTTTGACGAAAGAAAATTCTCCTGTGGGATCTCTTTTGAGGCTACACGCCACACCAGATCTTTTCGAGTTACAACGCCTTGTTTAGGAGATACAAGCTAATTTTGTACGATGCGTTATTTCTTCTCGTAAAGTGTTTCCAATACGTACGTATTTGTCTTTACTCTGCAACACTGTATTTCCTTATAACGTGGTATTCTTATATATTCTTTCGAGAGAAAACTCTCCTGTGCTTTCTCTTTGAGCTGACACGTTTAGACATACACGCAACACCAAAGCTTTTCGAGTTAAAACGTGTTGTTAGGGAAACACAAGATAATTTCGCACGATGCGGGATTTCCTTAAAACGTGGTTTTCTGACAAATTTTGACGAAAGAAAATTCTCCTGTGGGTTCTCTTTTGAGGCTACACATTTCAACGTACATGCCACACCAAATCTTTTCGAGTTACAGCGTGTTGTTTAGGAAATACAAGCTAATTTTGTACGATGTATTATTCCTTCTCGTAAAGTGTTTCCAATACGTATGTATCTGTCTTTACTCTGCAACACTGTATTTCCTTATAACGTGGTATTCTTACATATTCTTTCGAGAGAATACTCTACTGTGCATTCTCTTTTGAGGCTACACGCTTAGACATACACGCAACACCAAAGCTTTTCGAGTTACAACGTGTTGTTTAGCAAAAACAAAATAATTTCGCACGATGCGGGATTTCCTTAAAACGTGGTTTTCTGAAAAAATTTTGATGAAAGAAAATACTCCTGTGGGTTCTCTTTTGAGGCTACACGTTTAGATGTAAACACCACATCAAATCCTTTTGAGTCACAACGTGTTGTTTAGGAGATACAAGCTAATTTTATACCATGCGTTATTTCTTCTCGTAAAGTGTTTCCAATACGTACATATTTGTCTTTACTCTGCAACACTGTATTTCCATATATCGTGGTTTTCTTACATATTCTTTCGAGAGAAACCTCTCCTGTGCGTTCTCTTTTGAGGCTACATGCTTAGACATACACGCAACACCAAAGCTTTTCGAGTTACAACGTGTTGTTTTGGAAAAACAAAATAATTTCTCACGATGCGGGATTTCCTTAAAACGTGGTTTTCTGAAAAATTTTGACGAAAGAAAATACTCCTGAGGGTTCTCTTTTGAGGCTACACGTTTAGACGTACATGCCACACGAAATCCTTTTGAGTCACAACGTGTTGTTTAGGAGATACAAGCTAATTTTGTAGATGCGTTATTTCTTCTCGTTAAGAGTTTCCAATACGTACATATTTGTCTTTACTCTGCAACACTGTATTTCCATATATCGTGGTTTTCTTACATATTCTTTCGAGAGAAACCTCTCCTGTGCGTTCTCTTTTGAGGCTACATGCTTAGACATACACGCAACACCAAAGCTTGTCGAGTTACAACGTGTTGTTTTGGAAAAACAAAATAATTTCGCACGATGCGGGATTTCCTTAAAACGTGGTTGTCTGACAAATTTTGACGAAAGAAAATTCTCCTGTGGGTTCTCTTTTGAGGCTACATGTTTAGACGTACACGCCACATGAAATCTTTTCCAGTTACAACGTGTTGTTTAGGAGATACAAGCTAATTTTGTAGATGCGTTATTTCTTCTCGTTAAGTGTTTCCAATACGTATGTATTTGTCTTTACTCTGCAACACTGTATTACCTTATAACGTGGTATTCTTACATATTCTTTCGAGGGAAAACTCTCCTGTGCATTCTCTTTAGAGGCCACACGTTTAGACATACACGCAACCCAAAAGCTTTTCGAGTTACAACGTGTTGTTTAGGAAAAACAAGATAATTTCGCATGATGCAGGATTTCCTTAAAACGTGGTTTTCTCAAAAAATTTTGACGAAAGAAAATTCTCCTGTGTGTTCTCTTTTGAGGCTACACGTTTAGATGTAAACACCACACCAAACCTTTTCGAGTTACAACGTGTTGTTTAGGAGATACAAGCTAATTTTTTACCATGCGTTATTTCTTCTCATAAAGTGTTTCCAATATATACATATTGGTCTTTACTCTGCAACACTGTATTTCCAAATAACGTGGTATTCTTACATATTCTTTCGAGAGAAAACTCTCCTGTGCATTCTCTTCTGAGGCTACACGCTTAGACATACACGCAACACCAAAGCTTTTCGAGTAAGAACGTGTTGTTTAGGAATAACAAGATAATTTCGCACGATGAGGGATTTCCTTAAAACGTGGTTTTCTGACAAATTTTGACGAAAGAAAATTCTCCTGTGGGTTCCCTTTTGGGGCTACATGTTTAGATGTACACGCCACACCAAATCTTTTCGAGTTACAACGTGTTGTTTAGGAGATACAAGCTAATTTTGTACGATACATTATTTCTTCTCGTAAAGTGTTTCCAATAAGTACCTATTTGTCTTTACTCTGCAACACTGTATTTCCTTATAACGTGGTATTCTTACATATTCTTTCAAGAGCAAACTCTTCTGTGCGTTCTCTTCTGAGGCTACACGCTTAGACATACACGCAACACAAAAGCTTTTTGAGTTACAACGTGTTGTTTAGGAAAAACAAGATAATTTTGCACGATGCGGGATTTCCTTAAAAGGTGGTTTTCTGACAAATTTTGACGAAAGAAAATTCTCCTGTGGGTTCTTTTTTGAGGCTACACGTTTAGATGTAAACACCACACCAAATCTTTTCGAGTTACAACGTGTTGTTGAGGAGGTACAAGCTAATTTTTTACCATGAGTTTTTTCCTCTCGTAAAGTGTTTCCATACGTACATATTTGTCTTTACTCTGCAACACTGTATTTCCATATAACGTGGTATTCTTATATATTCTTTCGAGAGAAAACTCTCCTGTGCGTTCTCTTTTGAGGCTACACGCTTAGACATACACGCAACACCAAAACTTTTCGAGGTACAAGGTATTGTTTAGGAAAAACAAGATAATTTCGCACGATGCGGGATTTCCATAAAACGTGGTTTTCTGGAAAATTTTGACGAAAGAAAATTCTCCTGTGGGTTCACTTTTGAGGCTACACGTTTATATGTAAACGCCACAACAAATCTTTTCGAGTTACAACGTGTTGTTTAGGAGATACAAGCTAATTTTTTACCATGCGAGAAGAAATACCGAATGTTGCAGAGTAAAGACAAATACATAAGTATTGGAAACACTTTATGAGAAGAAATAATGCATCGTACAAAATTAGCTTGTATCTCCTAAACAACACGTTGTAACTCGAAAAGAATTGGTGTGGCATGTATGTCTAAAGGTGTAGCCTCAGAAGAGATCCCATAGGAGAATTTTCTTTCATCAAAATTTTTCAGAAAATCACGTTTTAAGGAAATCCCGCATCGTGCGAAATTATCTTGTTTTACCTAAACAACACGTTGTAACTCGAAGAGCTTTGGTGTTGCATGTATGTCTTAGTGTGTAGCCTCAAAAGGGAACACACAGGATAGTTTTCTCTCGAAAGAATATGTAAGAATACCACGAATAAGGAAATACAGTGTTGCAGAGTAAAGACAAATACGTACGTATAGGAAACACTTTACTAGAAGAATTAACGCGTCTTACAAAATAAGCATGTATCTCCTTAACAACACGTTGTAACTCGAAAAGATTTGGTGTGGCATGTATATCTAAACGTGTAGCCTCAAATGAGAACCCACAGGAGAATTTTCTTTCGTCAAAATTTTTCAGAAAACCACGTTTTAAGGAAATCCCGCATCATGCCAAATCATCTTCTTTTTCCTAAACAACATGTTTTAACTCGAAAAGCTTTGGTGTTGTGTGTAGGTCGAAGCGTGGAACCTCAAAAGAGAAGGCACAGGAGAGTTTTCTCTCGAAAGAACACGTAAGAATTCAACGTTATAAGGAAATACAGTGTTGAAGAGTAAAGACAAATACATATGTATTGGAAACACTTTGCAAGAAGAAATAACGCATCGTACAAAATTAGCTTGTATCTCCTAAACAACACGTTGTAACTCGAAAAGATTTGGTGTGACGTGTACGTCTAAACGTGTAGCCTCAAAAGAGAACCGACAGGAGAATTTTCTTTCATCAAAATTTGTCAGAAACCACGTTTTAAGGAAATCTCGCATCGTACGAAACTATCTTGTTTTCCCTAAACAACACGTTGTAACTCGAAAAGCTCTGGCGTTATGTGTATGTCTAAGCATGTAGCCTCAAAGGAGAACGCACAGGAGAGTTTTCTCTCAAAAGAATATGTAAGAATACCAAGTTATAAGGAAATACAGTGTTGCAGAGTAAAGACAAACACGTACGTATTGGAAACACTTTACGAGAAGAATTAAAGCACAGTACAAAATTAGCTTGTATTTCCTAAACAACACGTTGTAACTCGAAAAGATTTGGTGTGGCGTGTACGTCTAAACGTGTACCCTCAAAAGAGAACCCACAGGAGAATTTTCTTTCGTTAAAATTTTTCAGAAAACCACGTTTTAAGGAAATCCCGCATGGTGCCAAATCATCTTCTTTTTCCTAAACAACATGTTGTAACTCGAAAAGTTTTGGTGTTGCCTGTATGTCTAAGCGTGGAGCCTCAAAAGAGAACGCACAGGAGAGTTTTCTCTCGAAAGAATATGTAAGAATACCACGTTATAAAGAAATACAATTTTGCAGAGTAAAGGCAATTAAGTACATGTTGGAATCACTTTACGAGAAGTAATAACGCATCGTACAAAATTAGCTTGTATCTCCTAAACAACACGTTGTAACTCGAAAAGATTTGGTGTGACGTGTACGTCTAAACGTGTAGCCCCAAAAGAGGACCCACAGGAGAATTTTCTTTCATCAAAATTTGTCAGAAACCACGTTTTATGGAAATCTCGCATCGAGCGAAATTATCTATTTTTTCCTAAACAACACGTTTTAACTCGAAAAGCTCTGGTGTTGCGTGTTTGTCTAAGCATGTAGCCTCAAAAGAGAACACACAGGAGAGTTTCTCTCGAAAGAATATGTAAGAATACCACGTTATAAGGAAATACAGTGTTGCAGAGTAAAGAGAAACACGTACGTATTGGAAACACTTTACGAGAATAATTAATGCATAGTACAAAATTAGGTTGTATCTCCTAAACAACAAGTTGTAACTCGAAACTTTTGGTGTGGTGTGTACGTCTAAACGTGTAGCCTCAAAAGAGAACCCACAGGAGAATTTTCTTTCTTCAAAATTTTTCAGAAAACCACGTTTTAAGGAAATTCCGCATCGTGCGAAATCACCTTCTTTTTCCTAAACAACATGTTGTAACTAGAAAAGCATTGGTGTTGCGTGTATGTGTAAGCGTGGAGCCTCAAAAGAGAAGGCACAGGAGAGTTTTCTCTCGAGAGAATATGTAAGAATACCACGTTATAAGGAAATACAATTTTGCAGAGTAAAGACAAATAAGTACATATTGGAAACACTTTAGGAGAAGAATTAACGCATCGTACAAAATTAGCTTGTATCTCCAAAACAACACATTGTAATTCGAAAAGATTTGGTGTGGCGTGTTCATTTAAACATGTAGCCTCAAAAGAGAACCCACAGGAGAATTTTCTTTCTTCAAAATTTGTCAGAAAACCACGTTTTAAGGAAATCCCGTATCGTGCGAAATCATCTTCTTTTTGCTAAACAAAACGTTATACCTCGAAAGCTTTGGTGTTGCGTGTATGTGTAAGCATGGAGCCTCTAAAGAGAACGCACAGGAGAGTTTTCTCTCGAAAGAACATGTAAGAATACAACGTTATAAGGAAATACAGTGTTGCAGAGTAAAGACAAATACGTAAGTATTGGAAAAATTTACGAGAAGAAATATTGCATCGTACAAAATTTGCTTGTATCTCCTAAACAACATGTGGTAATTCGAAAGGATTTGGTGTGGTGTGTACGTCTAAACGTGTAGCCTCAAAAGAGAAAGCACAGGAGAATTTTCTTTCTTCAAAATTTGTCAGAAAACCACGTTTTAAGGAAATCCCGCATCGTGCGAAATTATCTTGTTTTTCATAAACAACACGTTGTGCCTCGAAAAGCTTTGGTGTTGCCTCTATATCTAAGTGTGTAGCCTCAAAAGGGAACGCACAGGATAGTTTTCTCTCGAAAGAATATGTAAGAATACCACGTTATAAGGAAATACAGTGTTGCAGAGTAAAGACAAATACTTACATATTGGAAAAACTTTACGAGAAGAATTAACGCATAGTACAAAATTAGCTTGAATCTCCTAAACAACACATTGTTACTCGAAAAGATTTGCTGTAGCGTGTACGTCTAAACGTGTAGCCTCAAAAGAGAACCCACAGGAGAATTTTCTTTCGTCAAAATTTTTCAGAAAACCACGTTTTAAGGAAATCCCGCATTGTGCGAAATCATCTTTTTCCTAAACAACATGTTGTAACTCGAAAAGCTTTGGTGTTGCGTGTATGTCTAAGTGTGGAGCCTGAAAAGAGAAGGCACAGAAGAGTTTTCTCTCGAAAGAATATGTAAGAATACCACATTATAAGGAAATACAATTTTGCAGAGTAAAGACAAATAAGTACAAATTGGAAATATTTTACGGGAAGAAATATCGCATCGTACAAAGTTAGCTTGTATCTCCTAAACAACACGTTGTAACTCGAAAAGATTTGGTGTGAGGTGTACGTCTAAACGTGTAGCCTCAAAAGAGAACCCACAGGAGAATTTTCTTTCATCAAAATTTGTCAGAAACCACGTTTTAAGTAAATCTCGCATCGTGCGAAATTATCTTATTTTTCCTAAACAACACATTGTAACTCGAAAACCTTTGCTGTTGCGTGTATGTCTAAGCATGTAGCCTCAAAAGAGAACACCCAGGAGAGTTTTCTCTCGAAAGAATATGTAAGAATACTACGTTATAAGGAAATACAGTGTTGCAGAGTAAAGACAAATACGTACGTATTGGAAACACTTTAAGAGAAGAAATAACGTGTCGTACAAAATTAGCTTGTATCTCCTAAACAACACGTTGGAACTCGAAAAGATTTGGTGAGGCTCGTACGTCTACACGTGCAGCCTCAAAAGAGAACCCACAGGAGAATTTTCTTTCTTCAAAATTTGTCAGAAAACCATGTTTTAAGGAAATCCCGCATCGTGCGAAATTATCTTGTTTTTCATAAACAACACGTTGTGCCTCGAAAAGCTTTGGTGTTGCCTGTATATCTAAGTGTGTAGCCTCAAAAGGGAACGCACAGGATAGTTTTCTCTCGAAAGAATATGTAAGAATACCACGTTATAAGGAAATACAGTGTTGCAGAGTAAAGACAAATACTTACATATTGGAAAAACTTTACGAGAAGAATTAACGCATAGTACAAAATTAGCTTGAATCTCCTAAACAACACATTGTTACTCGAAAAGATTTGCTGTAGCGTGTACGTCTAAACGTGTAGCCTCAAAAGAGAACCCACAGGAAAATTTTCTTTCGTCAAAATTTTTCAGAAAACCACGTTTTAAGGAAATCCCGCATCGTGCGAAATCATCTTTTTCCTAAACAACATGTTGTAACTCGAAAAGCTTTGGTGTTGCGTGTATGTCTAAGTGTGGAGCCTGAAAAGAGAAGGCACAGAAGAGTTTTCTCTCGAAAGAATATGTAAGAATACCACATTATAAGGAAATAAAATTTTGCAGAGTAAAGGCAAATAAGTACAAATTGGAAATATTTTACGGGATGAAATAACGCATCGTACAAAATTAGCTTGTATCTCCTAAACAACACGTTGTAACTCGAAAAGATTTGGTGTGAGGTGTATGTCTAAACGTGTAGCCTCAAAAGAGAACTGACAGGAGAATTTTCTTTCATCAAAATTTGTCAGAAACCACGTTTTAAGGAAATCTCGCATCGTGCGAAATTATCTTATTTTCCCTAAACAACACATTGTAACTCGAAAACCTTTGCTGTTGCGTGTATGTGTAAGCATGTAGCCTCAAAAGAAAACACCCAGGAGAGTTTTCTCTCGAAAGAATATGTAAGAATACTACGTTATAAGGAAATACAGTGTTGCAGAGTAAAGACAAATACGTACGTATTGGAAACACTTTAAGAGAAGAAATAACGTGTCGTACAAAATTAGCTTGTATCTCCTAAACAACACGTTGGAACTCGAAAAGATTTGGTGAGGCTCGTACGTCTACACGTGTAGCCTCAAAAGAGAACCCACAGGAGAACTTTCTTTCGTCAAAATTTGTCAGAAAACCACGTTTTAAGGAAATCCCGCATCGTGCAATATTATCTTGTTTTTCCTAAACAGCACGTTGTAACTCGAAAAGCTTTGGTGTTGCGTGTATGTCTAAGCGTGTAGCCTCTAAAGAGAACGCACAGGAGAGTTTTCCCTCGAAAGAACATGTAAGAATACAACGTTATAAGAAAATACAGTTTTGCAGTGTAAAGACAAATACGTATGTATTGGAAACACTTTACGAGAAGAAATAATGCATCTTACAAAATTATCTTGTATCTCCTAAACAACATGTGGTATCTCGAAAGGATTTGGTGTGGTGTGTACGTCTAAATGTGTAGCCTCAAAAGAGAACCCACAGGAGAATTTTCTTTCGTCAAAATTTGTCAGAAAACCACGATTTAAGGAAATCCCGCAAGGTGCAATATTATCTTCTTTTTCGTAAACAACACGTTGTAACTCGAAACGCTTTGGTGTTGCCTGTATGTCTAAGTGTGTAGCCTCAAAAGGGAATGCCCAGGATAGTTTTCTCTAGTAAGAATACCTAAGAATACCACATTATAATGAAATACAGTATTGCAGAGTAAAGACAAATACATACGTATTGGAATCACTTAATGAGAAGAATTAACGCATCGAACAAAATTAGCTTGTATCTCCTAAACAACACATTGTAACTCGAAAAGATTTGATGTGGCGTGTACGTCTAAAGGTGTAGCCTCAAAAGAGAACCCACAGGAGAATTTTCTTTCGTTAAAATTTTTCAGAAAACCACGTATTAAGGAAATCCCGCATCGTGCGAAATCATCTTCTTTTTCCTAAACAACATGTTGTAACTCGAAAAGCTTTAGTGTTGCGTGTATGTCTAAGCGTGGAGCCTCAATAGAGAAGGCACAGGAGAGTTTTCTTTCAAAAGAATAGGTAAGAATACCACGTTATAAGGAAATACAGTGTTGTAGAGTCAACAAAAATACATATGTATTGGAAACACTTTAGTAGAAGAAGTAACGCATCATACAAAATTAGCTTGTATCTCCTAAACAACACGTTATAACTCGAAAAGATTTGGTGTGACGTGTACGTCTAAACGTGTAGCCTCAAAAGAGAACCCACAGGAGAATTTTCTTTCATCAAAATTTGTCAGAAACCACGTTTTAAGGAAATCTCGCATCGTGCGAAATTATCTTATTTTTCCTAAACAACACATTGTAACTCGAAAACCTTTGCTGTTGCGTGTATGTCTAAGCATGTAGCCTCAAAAGAGAACACCCAGGAGAGTTTTCTCTCGAAAGAATATGTAAGAATACTACGTTATAAGGAAATACAGTGTTGCAGAGTAAAGACAAATACGTACGTATTGGAAACACTTTAAGAGAAGAAATAACACATCGTACAAAATTAGCTTGTATCTCCTAAACAACACGTTGTAACTCGAAAAGATTTGGTGTGGTGTATTGTTTAGGAGATACAAGCTAATTTTGTACGATGCTTTATTTCATCTCGTAAAGTTTATGGGTTTCCAATACATATGTATTTGTCTTTACTTTGCAACACTGTATTTCCTTTTAACGTGGTATTCTTACAAATTCTATCGAGATACAACTCTCCTGTGTGTTCTCTTTTGAGGCTACACGGTTAGACATACACGCAACACCAAAGCTTTTCGAGTTACAACATGTTGTTTAGGAAAAACAAGATAATTTCGCACGATGCGGGATTTCCTTAAAACGTGGTTTTCTGAAAAATTTTGACGAAATAAAATTCTCCTGTGGGTTCTCTTTTGAGGCTACACGTTTAGACGTACAGGCCACACCAAATCTTTTTAAGATACAACGTGTTGTTTAGGAGATACAAGCTAATTTTGTACGATGCGTTATTTCTTCTCGTAAAGTTTTTCCAATACGTAAGTATTTGTCTTTACAACACTGTGTTTCATAATAACGTGGTATTCTTACATATTCTTTCGAGAAAAAAACTCTCCTTTGCATTCTCTTTTGAGGCTACACGCTTAGACATACACGCAACAACAAAGCTTTTCGAGTTACAACATGTTGTTTCGGAAAAACAAGATAATTTCGCACGATGCGGGATTTCCATAAAACGTGGTTTTCTGACAAATTTTGACTAAAGAAAGTTCTCCTGTGCATTGCCATTTGAGGCTACAGGTTTAGAAG